>NC_037678.1:68492591-68544216 GCF_003255815.1 Theropithecus gelada
TTTTTTTTTTTTTTTTTTTTTTTTTTTTTTTTTTCGAGACGGAGTCTTGCTCTGTCGCTCAGGCTGGAGTGCAGTGGTCGGATCTCAGCTCACTGCAAGCTCCGCCTCCCGGGTTCACGCCATTCTCCTGCCTCAGCCTCCCGAGTAGCTGGGACTACAGGCGTCCGCCACATCGCCTGGCTAGTTTTTTGTTATTTTTTAGTAGAGACGGGGTTTCACCATGTTAGCCAGGATGGTCTCGATCTCCTGACCTCGTGATCCACCCGTCTCGGCCTCCCAAAGTGCTGGGATTACAGGCTTGAGCCACCGCGCCCGGCCGGTTGTGCAGTTTTAACCAGGATTAGGCCAGTGTGGGAGCCACAGAGGCCACTCCACCACACTTTTTTTTTTTTTTTTTTTTTTTTTTTTGAGACGGAGTCTCGCTCTGCCACCCAGGCTGGAGTGCAGTGGCCGGATCTCAGCTCACTGCAAGCTCCGCCTCCCGGGTTTACGCCATTCTCCTGCCTCAGCCTCCCGAGTAGCTGGGACTACAGGCGCCCGCCACCTCGCCCAGCTAGTTTTTTGTATTTTTTAGTAGAGACGGGGTTTCACCGTGTTAGCCAGGATGGTCTCGATCTCCTGACCTCGTGATCCGCCCGTCTCGGCCTCCCAAAGTGCTAGGATTACAGGCTTGAGCCACCGCGCCCGGCCACTCCACCACACTTCTAAGTCATTTCATTAGAGTCGCCTCAGAAGTCCTGGTGAGACAATCCCAGGAACCCTCTTTGGCTGTCTTACTTGATTTTCTCAAGCAAGGATTCTGCTAGACCCCTGAATCTGAGTACTCCTCCCTTTTTAGCTCCAGTCCCCACAGAGCCATTTAAGAAAATGTACGCAAGTTTCTGATTCATTACTATGTTATAATGGCTATTCTTATAAATGCTTTTGACGTCTATAAGCCTCAGAGCCACTCAGAAGTCCTGTTTGGGCCACTCTCCTGGCACACGAGAGTCCCTCTTTATGGCCAGTGGTGCAGAATGGCTTTCATCGGAGAGAACAGACTGGCAGTCTTAAGGCTTGGTGTGGTAAAGTCACATGGATCCTGAGAAGGCATATGCACAGACGCCAGCTCAGTCATCCCAAGGAGACAGCTCATCTTTCCATAAGTATTTCTCAATGGGTCTCCTGAGTAACTTTTGCATTACCATCACCTTAGAGCTTGTTAAATAGTCCTGGCTCCCACTTCAGATCTGCAAAAAAGGATCTCAGAATCTAGGGCCTGAAAATATATATATATATATATTTTTTACAAGTTTCTCTGCATGTTAGGCTTCTAAAATGACACCTGTTCTACATCTAGTTTCAGAGTTGCTCAATGCTGCCCTCAAAGCAATGATTCTGAGGCCAGGGTCCTTACTGGTTTTTCAAAAGACACTCCACAGTTCCGGATCCCTAAACCACAATGGAAAACACCTAAGCCCTGGGCTACTTATTAGCTGTAGATCGTAGCAGCTACAGCCTAATCCTCCTCCATCAGTAGCCTTTTTTTTTTTTTTTTAAATTATCCTTCCTCCCTGTAGCCTTCCATTGCCAACTCAAATTCTTTTAGGTTTTATGAGCTGTAACTGTGTATTTTCCATGGCAAAAACTGGTATCCTAGAGCTAAAGATTCTTTATATCCACATGCCTGGTCAATCTTTTCTTTTTACTTATTTATTTATTTTTGAGATAGGGTCTCACTTGTTGCCCAGGCTGGAATGCAGTGGCACAATCACGGCTCACTGCAGCCTCTATCTCCCAGGCTCAAGCAATCCTCCCACTTCAGCCTCCCAAGTAGCTGGGACTACAGGCACATGCCACTACGCCTGGCTAATTTTTGTATTTTTTTAAGGGACAAGGTTTTGCCGTGTTGCCCAGACTGGTCTTGAACTCCTGAGCTCAAGCAATCCATCCACCTTGGCCTCCCAAAGTGCTGGGACTACAGGTTTGAGCCACTGTGCCTGGCCTAATCTTTTCATTACAATATCCTTTGCTCTTTTCTTTCTATTCCTTCTGGCATGCCCTAGAGATCTTTACTGCCAGAATTAGGCTCACACACACCTTCCTAGTCTATATGGTTCCAGTTTTCTCTTTCTAAAATCTTTTCCACCTACTTTCTGCTCAAAAACCTAAAAGGACTCCTGGTATCATCCATATCAAGTCTAAATGTGTCTGTTTTCCAGGCCCTTTATAACCTATCCCATTTTGCTTATTAGACTTTACTTCTAACTATTCTACATATGTTTTCCATTTATTGCCCACATATGTGTCCTGCTGATTTCAACCCATGGGTCAGATTCATCTCAGTGTCCCTGGAACATGATAAAAAGAGGCAGGGTAGGGCCCAATAAATGCAAGCTGACTGAGTCAACATTTGCCATTTGTTTCCCTTTCTTTTCTTTTCTTTTTTTTTTTTTGAGACAGAGTCTTGCTCTGTTGCCCAGGCTGGAGTGCGGTGGCGCCATCTTGGCTTACTGCAAGCTCCGCCTCCCGGGTTCATGCCATTCTCCTGCCTCAGCCTCCCAAGTAGCTGGGACTACAGGTGCCCGTCACCACACTCGGCCAATTTTTTTGTATTTTTAGTAGAGACGGGGTTTCACCGTGTTAGCCAGGATGGTCTCGATCTCCTGACCTCATTGATCCACCTGCCTCAGCCTCCCAAAGAGCTGGGATTACAGGCGTGAGCCATCGCGCCGGGCCCTGCCATTTATTTCCCTTTCAACATCCTCTTTTTATATTCCACATATTCTTCAAGTCCCACATTCTGCTTGAAGACCTCCTCAGTTTCTCCAGCTCTTATGACCTCCTCCTTCACTGAAGAAAAAAAAAATTAAAAATAAAGGAAGGAAAGAAGAAAGAAAGGAAGAAAAAAATTCCCACAATGGGCTTTTGGAGCGACAAAAGCATAGGGAAGAGAAAGGAAGATTAATAGTCTGATAGCAAACACTCTTTAGTTATTCAGGAAATACGTCAATCATGAGTCACTAACTTTCTATGGTACCATATAATCTGTATTATTCTGTTTAGAACACATATACTGTCAGTGTTCCGTGCTAAGCATGTGAAATGAATTCATTCTGCCTCCCTATGTCAGTTCAGAAGTAATTGCTTCCTGCTTCCCTGATTCCTCGTGTTGAGTTAAATGCTCACTTTCCATGGTCTCATGACACCTTGTTCTTACTTTTTTTGTTTTTTGAGAGAGGATCTCGCCCTGTCATCCAGGCTGGAGTGCAGTGGCATGATCTCGGCACACTGCAACCTTTGCCTCCTGGGTTCAAGCGATCCTCCCGCCTCAGCCTCCCGAGTAGCTGGGACTAAAGGGGCATGCCACCATACCTGGCTAATTTTTGTATTTTTTGTAGAGACAGGGTTTCATCATGTTGCCCAGGCTGGTCTTGAACTCCTGGGTTCAAGTGATCTGCCTGCCTCGGCCTCCCAAAGTGTTGGGATTATAGGCGTGTGCCACTGCACCCGGCCCCTGTGCTTACTATTAACTTAATCTCTTGTATTAAAAATGCCCATTTATTAGTCTGATTCCCCCTTAGACTTTGAGTTTCACGAGAGAAGGTCCACGCTTACTAGTTTTTTTTAAAATCTGTTCCTTTTACAGGTGTATCAATTCTATACGTGTAGATGGCACATAAACCATCTCTGAAGTAACTAGACTGTAAACTTTGGAAAATAATGATCATGTTTTGTAATATATATATATATATTTTTTGAGACAGAGTCTCACTCTGTCGCCCAGGCTGTAGTGCAGTACCATGATCTCGGCTCACTGCAAGCTCCACCTCCCAGGTTCACCCCATTCTCCTGCCTCAGCCTCCCAAGTAGCTGAGACTACAGGCACCCGCCGCCACACCCAGCTAATTTTTTTGTATTTTTAGTAGAGACGGGGTTTCACCATGTTAGCCAGGATGGTCTCGATCTGCTGACCTCGTGATCCGCCTGTCTTGGCCTCCCAAAGTGCTGGGATTGCAGGCGTGAGCCACCACTCCCGGCTCATGTTTTGTGTTTTTTATCTTTATATTCTGGGTTCCCAGCTCAGTGCTCAGGTGTTCAGAAAGTTTGTGAATGTTAACATTTCTGTGCTCTGTTCCTTTCACCACTCACAAGCAACCTTGCACTTGCCCATCAAAACCTAGTAACTGAGCACTTTTATTCTAGTAAGTGCTTATACGGTGTTATTCACTGAGATTAATGCTGTTGACCACTGTGAGAGAGAAACAGTAAGCAAATTTATTAATTATATTTTGCTTGGAAACTCTATAAAAGAGTGTGTTTAAATAAGAACTTCTGCCTCTCTTTCCTACTTTCAGAGAATAAGTTTTGGAGCCAGGCAGAATTAGATATGAATCTTGGCTTTGCAAATACACTAGCTCCTGGCCTTGGGTATGGCCTTTTGGGATATTAAATTAAAGATGGAGATAACAATACCTGTTCTGTAGGATCATTATGATGATTGAATGTGTAAAGAGAGAAAAGGTGTTTAAGCACCACACTTGGCACATAACAAGCATCCACAAAAGTTAGTTTTTACTCCTTGATTCTCTCCTTCCTCAAGAGGATCACTTGGATCACCTCTTTCCACACAGTATCTAGTGTATTACATGACATTGTCTAGTTTAGCCTAAGGTTAGGCTTCCTTTTCTTATACTACCTGTTTCCCAGGAGCTTTGAGTCTATATTTATATACATTTGAACATGTAATGTGTACATGTTTGGAAGTCTATACAACTGCCCATAGTGTTCATCTGTATACAAGAGCCATAGGTTTCCAGCTATTCTCACATTTAGTTTGAGAAACTTCAGAGGGTTACGTTAAAATTGCTGAAAAGTGGCCAGGTGTGGTGGCTCACGGCTGTAATCCCAGCACTGTGGGAGGCCGGAGCGGGCGGATCATGAGGTCAGGAGATTGAGACCATCCTGGCGAACACGGTGAAACCCTGTCTCTACCAAAAATACAAAAAAATTAGCCAGGAGTGGTGGCGGGCGCCTGTAGTCCCATCTACTCCGGAGGCTTAGGCAGGAGAATGGCATGAACCCGGGGGGGTGGAGCTTGCAGTGAGCGGATATCACGCCACTGCACTCCAGCCTGGGTGACACAGCGAGACTCCGTCTCAAAAAAAAAAAAAAAAAAAAAAAAAAAAAATTGCTGAAAAGAACACACATGCTCCTTTCCCCTTGCTACTGCCATCTCCACCAGCCTGATTCCCCCTGTTAAATGACAGCACTGTGAAAAATTCCTGGGATTAAGCTAGGGTGAACAGATTCCACTGTCAGTATCTAAAAGCAAATAGGAGGAGTGCTCCCCAGAAGTATCCAGCTATAAGATCTGCATGCTGCTATTGCTCAGTAATAAAAAATGATAAATGGGTGATGCCACTTTGCCTCAGTGGGACTGGATAAAAGTAATGAACAACGCTGTATTTTTCCCAATCTCTCCTTTTTAGAAGAGAGTGGTGAAGAAATGGTAGATGTACAAGGCACCCCAGATAGCCTTAGTGAACAGCTCCAAATATCATATCCTGTCTGTGGCCTCTCTCATCCAAATCTGAGGGTTTGTGGGAGTTTTTCATCCTCATAATGCTGAAGCCAAACCTCCATGCTCGCATTTTCCCAATTGTCTCCAAAATCATCAATAAAGTCTGAACATATTTGCCAAAACAAAGTTAATTTTAATGAACTTAATATTTCTAAAAATGTGTGTCAAAGAATTCCATTTTTGGCAAAGGGTGCCTAGTTGGTCTTTTTCAGACATCTTGCTGATAACGATTACAAATGCTGAACAAATTAGCACTTTTTAAAAACACCAATTTGGAGGTATAGAAGAACAATCAAAGCAGTGAGAATTTGCTAGTTCAAGATCTGGAGAAAAAGAGAGGTCAAGAAAGGTGAGACTGGTAT
This sequence comes from Theropithecus gelada, assembly GCF_003255815.1. Taxonomy (NCBI): domain Eukaryota; kingdom Metazoa; phylum Chordata; class Mammalia; order Primates; family Cercopithecidae; genus Theropithecus; species Theropithecus gelada. The sequence continues at coordinate 68,498,517 of NC_037678.1, forward strand.
TTGGGGACACTTTACCCTGAAGATAATTGCTGATTCCAAAAGCAAAAGTAGCACTGAGAGGCTGAAAAGAGCTTTCGGCAGGTTCCCAGCCAGGATTGATGAGACAAAAATTGTAGTAAAGTACCTGAAAAGGAGGAAGGGTCCTGGTAAATATCCCCAGGATTTCTTTTTCTTTTTTTGAGATGGAGTCTCACTCTGTCCCCCAGGCTGGAGTGCAGCGGCGAGATCTCGGCTCACTGCAACCTGCGCCTCCCAGGTTCAAGCGATTCTCCTGCCTCAGCCTCCTGAGTATCTGGGACTACAGGCACCCACCACCACGCCCAGCTAATTTTTGTATTTTTTTTGTAGAGATGGGGTTTCGTCATATTGCCCAGGCTGGTCTTGAACTCCTGGGTTCAAATGATCCACCTGCCTCGGCCTCTCAAAGTGTTTGGATTACTGGCGTGAGCCACCGCGCCCAGCCTCTCCAGGCTTTCAGCTGGGACCATGAAGCCTCCACTCTAGGGATAAGGGCAAACTGGGAATAGACCAGCTCTCAAAAAGCCCAGCTTTGACTTCCTCAGACACTTATTAGATGAAAGTTTCAGCCTCTAGCCTGTTCGCTTGACAGAAACAAAAGGAAACCCTTCTAGAGAGAGGTAACATCATATAGAACCTCAACTCATCTCTAGAGCTCAACAGGCTTTTTTGAAGAAATTGACAACATGGTTCTAAAATTTAGATGGAAATGCAAAGGACCTAGAATAATCAAAACAACATTGAAAAAAGAACAAATTTAGAATATTTATACTCACAAGTTCAAGATTTGCCATAAAGCTAGAGTAGACACATACAGATTAATGGAACAGGATCAAGTCCAAAAATAGATCTACACATATATAGTCAACTGATTATCAACCAAGGCATCAAATCAATTCAATGAGGCAAAGGAATGCCTATTTAACAGATGTGTGAAAAAACTAGGTATCTCTATGGAAAGACAACTCTGACTCCTATGGCATTCCATACAAAAAATTAATTCAAGATGGACCGTAAACCTACATTAAAAACTAGAACCATAAAACTTCTAGAAGGATATCTTTGTGACTATGGAGTAGATGGAACTTTCATAGGTAGAATATAAAATGTACTAGCCATAAAAGTAAAAATAAAATATTGGACTTCAAGAAAATTAATTTTTTTTGCTTATCATAAGACACCATTTTGAAAGGAATAAGTAAGAAATAGGAGACGGCCCCAGCCCGCGGGCTAACGCGGGCACTCTCCATGAGACTGCTGGCGCCAGCGCCTGCCAGCGCTGCACCGGCCTGGGGAGCTCGCTTCCCGCTGACTCAGCGGCGACCCGCGGCGGTGTTAGCCGCTCTTGCGCTCTTTCCTTTCCTGGGGCGCCCACCCTGCCCGCTTGCTTGCTTGCCAGCCTGCCTGCCCGGCGTCACGCAAGAGAAGGTGCCAGGGGACGCGGAGCGACGAGGGGCGCGCAGTCCCGGCCAGCTCCGTCTCTGGCGTTGGCGCTGCGGCCGTGGCGAGGACTGCGGTGACAAGGACGAGGGCCGCTGTCCCTGCTCTCTGCGTGCCGCTCCGCTGGCTGACCATCTGGAGTGCAGGCTGGGAGGCCAGATGGAGTGATAAGGAAGATGTTTACGAATTCCCCGGTGGGATCAGAGGGCACGCCTGTTATAACCAGAAGACTCCAAGTATAGCAGCAAGGACGGATGAACAGGCTCTATTAGGGCTAAATCCAAATGCTGATTCAGACTTTAGATAAAGGGCCCTGGCCTATTTTGAGAAGTTAAAGATTTTCCCAGATGCCTGGCAGGTGTGTGCTGAAGCTCTAGCCCAGAGGACGTATAGTGATGATCATGTAAAGTTTTTCTGCTTTCAAGTACTGGAACATCAAGTTAAATAGAAATATTCAGAACTAACCACTGTTCAACAACAACTAATTAGGGAGACGCTCCTATCACGGCTGCAAGCTCAGAAGCTGAATCCCCAACCAGAGAAGACCTTCATACGAAATAAAGCTGCCCAAGTCTTCGCCTTGCTTTTTGTTAACAGAATATCTCACTAAGTGGCCCAAGTTTTTTTTTTTTTTTTTTTTTTTTTACATTCTCTCAGTAGTGGATCTAAATCCAAGGGGAGTAGATCTATACCTGTGAATCCTCATGGCTATTGATTCAGAGTTGTTGGATCGTGATGTGGTGCATGCATACATCAAAGGAGGCTCGTACGAATACTCTCATAAAAGATACCATGAGGGAACAGTGCATTCCAAATCTGGTGGAATCATGGTACCAAATATTACAAAATTATCAGTGTACTAATTCTGAAGTGACCTATCAGTGCCTTGAAGTAGTGGGGGCTTATGTCTCTTGGATAGACTCATCCCTTATAGCCAATGATAGGTTTATAAATATGCGGCTAGGTCAGATGTCAATAGAAGTTCTATGGGAAGAAGCATGTGACTGTTTATTTGAAGTTGTAAATAAAGGAATGGACCCTACTGATAAAATGAAACTAGTAGAATCTTTGTATCAAGTATTACAGTCTGCTGGGTTTTTCAGCATTGACCAGGAAGATGTTGACTTCCTGGCCAGATTTTCTAAGCTGGTAAGTGGAATGGGACAGTCATTGATAGTTAGTTGGAGTAAATTAGTTAAGAATGGGGATATTAAGAATGCTCAAGAGGCACTACAAGCTATTGAAACAAAAGTGGCACTGATGTTGCAGCTACTAATTCATGAAGATGATGATATTTCTTATAATATTATTGGATCTTATGATTATCTTCATATTTTGAAACAGCTTACAGTGCTCTCAGATCAGCAAAAAGCTAATGTAGAGGCAATCATGTTGGCCGTTATGAAAAAAGTTGACTTACGGTGAAGAATATAACTTTGAAAATGAGGGTGAAGATGAAGCCATGTTTGTAGAATATAGAAAACAACTGAAGTTACTGTTGGACAGGCTTGCTCAAGTTTCACCAGTTACTGCTGGCCTCTGTTCACAGAGTTTTTAGTTCTACACTGCAGAATTGGCAGACTACACGGTTTATGGAAGTTGAAGTAGCAATAAGATTGCTGTATATGTTGGCAGAAGCTCTTCCAGTATCTCATGGTGCTCACTTCTCAGGTGATGTTTCAAAAGCTAGTGGTTTGCAGGATACGATGTGAACTCTGGTAACATCAGGAGTCAGTTCCTATTAGCATACATCTGTGACTTTGGAGTTCTTCGAAACTGTTGTTAGATATGAAAGTTTTTCACAGTTGAACCTCAGCACATTCCATGTGTACTAATGGCTTTCTTAGATCACAGAGGTCTGTGGCATTCCAGTGCAAAAGTTCGGAGCAGGACGGCTTACCTGTTTTCTAGATTTGTCAGATCTCTCAATAAGCAAATGAATCCTTTCATTGAGGATATTTTGAATAGAATACAAGATTTATTAGAGCTTTCTCCACCTGAGAATGGCCACCAGTCCTTACTGAGCAGTGATGATCAAGTTTTTATTTATGAGACAGCTGAAATGCTGAATTTTTTTTTTTTTTTTTTTTTTTTTTTTTTTTTTTTTTTTTTTTTTTGAGATGGAGTCTCGCTCTGTCGCCCAGGCTGGAGTGCAGTGGCCGGATCTCAGCTCACTGCAAGTTCCGCCTCCCGGGTTTACGCCATTCTCCTGCCTCAGCCTCCCGAGTAGCTGGGACTACAGGCGCCCGCCACCTCGCCCAGCTAGTTTTTTGTATTTTTTAGTAGAGACGGGGTTTCACCGTGTTAGCCAGGATGGTCTCGATCTCCTGACCTCGTGATCCACTTGTCTCGGCCTCCCAAAGTGCTGGGATTACAGGCTTGAGCGCCCGGCCAAGAATGCTGAGTGTTAATAGTGATACCCAGCAGAATGGAGACAAGCCTTAATGAGTAATCTGTTGACTCCACTAATGGAAAAGTTTAAAATTCTGTTAGAAAAGTTGATACTGGCACAAGATGAAGAAAGGCAAGCCTCTCTAGCAGACTGTCTCAACCATGCTGTTGGATTTGCAAGTCGAACCAGTAAAGCTTTCAGCAACAAGCAGACTGTGAAACAATGTGGCCATTCCGAAGTTTATCTGAACTGTTTACAGACATTCTTGCCGGCCCTCAGTTGTCCCTTACACAAGGGTATTCTCAGAAGTGGAGTACATACTTTCCTTCATCGAATGATTATTTGCCCGGAGGAAGAAGTTCTTCCTTTCATCCCATCTGCTTCAGAACATATGCTCAAAGATTGTGAAGCAGAAGACCTCCAGGAGTTCATTCCTCTTATCAACCAGATTACGGACAAATTCAAGATACAGGTATCCCCGTTTTTACGACAGATGTTCATGCCCCTGCTTCATGCACTTTTTGAAGTGTTGCTCCGGCCAGCGGAAGAAAATGACCAGTCTGCTGCTTTAGAGAAGCAGATGTTGCGGAGGAGTTACTTTGCTTTCCTGCGAACAGTCCCCAGGCAGTGGGATGCGCGAAGTTATAGCAAATCAAGGTGCAGAGAATGTAGAAAAGTGCTGGTTACTGTTATCCAAGGAGCAGTTGAATATCCAGATCCAACTGCACAGAAAACATGTTTTATCATCCTCTCAAAGTTGGGAGAACTCTGGGGAGGTAAAGCTGGACCAGTGGGATTTACTGATTTTGTTTATAAGCACATTGTCCCTGCATGTGTCCTAGCACCTTTAAAACAAACCTTTGACCTGGCAGATGCACCAACAGTATTGGCTTTATCTGAGTGTGCAGTGACACTGAAAACAATTCATCTCAAATGAGGCCCAGAATGTGTTCAGTATCTTCAACAAGAATACCTGCCTTCCTTGCAAGTGGTTTCAGAAATAATTCAGGAGTTTTGTCAAGCACTTCAGCAGTCTGATGCTAAAGTTTTTAAAAATTACTTAAGGCCGGGCATGGTGGCTCACGCCTGTAATCCCAGCACTTTGGGAGGCCGAGGCGGGTGGATCATGAGGTCAGGAGATCAAGACCATCCTGGCTAACATGGTGAAACCCTGTCTCTATTAAATATACAAAAAATTAGCCGGGCGTGGTAGCAGGCGCCTATAGTCCCCAGCTACTTGGGAGGCTGAGGCAGGAGAATGGCATGAGCCCCGGGGGCAGAGCTTGCAGTGAGCCGAGATTGCGCCACTGTACTCCAGCGTGGGTGACAGAGTGAGACTCTGTCTCAAAAAAAAAAAAAAAAAAAAAAAAGAAAAAAAATTTCTTAACGGTGTTCTTCCAGAGAGCAAAGCCCTAAGTACTGGATTTCCCTGTGTCTACTTCATGATGAGGAATTCCAGTTAATTTATAAAGAAGCGATTTTTGTGTGCCATTCACACTGCTCTTTTTCACATTGTTTTGAGCTTATTGCAGTATATGTTTTGGGATTTTTCTGTAAAATGGGTGTAATTTTCCTAATACAGGTATGAAACAACAAAAGAAGTTGCCTGCATGCCAGTCCAAATTGTTCTGTATAAAGATGCTCTTAAAAGACACAGAGTTATCCTAGAACCTTAACTCTTTTTTATTTGAAAATTTAAGTAAAGTCCTTTATAAAGACCACAGCAGTGGAAAACTGTACTTTTAAAAAAATTGCTGAATATAAAACGTTTGAAAATTTTCTTTATGTGTGAAGACACATAAAGTATGCGGGGAATACAATAAACAAAACTAAGTTTTTATAGATAGACATTTCATTTGTTTAAACTGTTTCAATGCCAATATGTATTCTACAAAAGAGAATGGTTTTAGGCTCCAGTGTTATATTTTTTATATATATATAAATTTTACGTAGTGAAATCTAAAAAAAAAAAGAAAAAGAAAGAAATAGGAGGAAGTTCCTCTAATATATGTATCTGGCAAAAGAGCATAGAGCATATAAACAACAAGTCAATAATAAAACATAAATGGGCCAGCTGAAAAATGAGCAAAAGACTTGGACGCTTCACAAAACATAAACAAATGGTCAATAAGGATATGAAAAAAAAATGCCAGTCTTCTTGGTCTTAAGACAAATGTAAATTAAAACCTCAATATGATACCACTAGACTGGCTAAAATATAAAAGGCAAACAATACCAAATATTGGCAAAGATGTAAAGCAACCGGAACTCTCATAGGAACATAAAATGGTACAAATACTTTAGAGAACTGGCAGGGCTTTTTAGTGTGTTTTGTTTGGAGACAGGCTCTTGCTCTGTCACCCAGGCTGGAGTACAGTAGCATGATCATAGCTCACTGTAAGCTTAATCTCCTGGGCTCAACTGATCCTCTCACCTCAGCCACCTGAGTAGCTAGACCTACAGGTGCCATCGCCTTATCTGGCTATTTTTTCTTTTTATAGAGATGGGGTCTTGCTATGTTGCCCAGGCTGGTCTTGAATGGCAGTTTCTTATACAGTTAAATATATACCTATCCTATGGTCAGCAATTTCATTCCTACATATTTACCCAAGAGAAACAAAATGCATGTCCACAAAAATACTTGAACAATAATGTTCACAGAAACGCTATTCATAATAGCTCAAAACTGGAAACAATCTAAATGATTATCAATAGGAAAATGGATAAATAAATGGTGGTATACAACGAAATATTATAACTGCTAAGAATGAACTACTGATATAAGTAACAACATGGATGAATTTCAAAAGCATTATGTTGAGTAAAATGAGACAGATCACAATAATACATAATGTATGTTTCCATTTATATTAAGTTCTAGAACAAGCAAAACTATCCATTTTAGTCCTTTCAGTATTGTTATAGCAGAATATCCAGGACTGAGTAATTTATAAAGAAAATAAGTTTATTTATTTTTATTTTACTTAAAAATTTTGTTTTCATGTAAGAAAAGATGTTTATTTAGCTCATAGTTCTGCAGGCAGGGAAGTTCAAGGACATGGCCCTGACTTCTGGCAAGGATTTTTGTGCTGTGTCATAACTTGATAGAGAAGGTCAAAGGGGAAGCACACATGTATGAAGACAGAGAAAATCTTTATTTTTTTGAGATGGAGTTTTGCTCTTGTCGCTCAGGCTGGAGGTTGCTCACTGCAACCTCTGCTCACTGCAACCTCCACCTCCCAGGTTCAAGTGATTCTCCTGCCTCAGCCTCATCAGAATTGCTGTTGCTGTCCATATGTCTAACAACATTCTGATCAAAATCACTTGGGTAATTGCTAAGAAGTTTCAGACTTTCTCTATAGCTGTCCTCTTTTTCTGAACCCTCAGCAGAATTGCCCTTAATGTTCTGTTCATGGCAATACAGACTTTTTCAGTATTCACTTCAAAACTGTCCCAGTCTCTACCTATGACTCAATTCCAAAGCCACTTTCACATTTTTCAGGTGTTGGTTATAGCAACACTCCACTTTCTGGCATCAACTTTCTGTCTTAGACTGTTTTGTGCTGCTATAAAAGAATACCACACACTAGGTAATTTATAATGAAAAGAAAGTTATTGGTTCACAGTTCTGGAGGCTGGCAAGTCCAAGATAGAAGGGCTGGCATCTGGTGAGGGACTTTTTGCTATGTCATAACATGGTAGAAGGCATCACATGGCAGAAGGATAAAGAAATGATGGAGGAGAAGGAGCAAGAAGGGTGAACCCACCTTGCAATAATGATAGCAGCATTAGTCTATTCACAAGGGTGGAGCCCTCATGGCCTAATCACCTCTTAAAGGTCTCACCTCTTGACACTGTTACAATGGCAACTAAGTTTAAAGTGGGTTTTGGAGGGGATAAACATTCTAGGAGGATTCTTGCTTATAGTAGTGTGCCAAGCGCTGACTGGTAAGTCCTACACTCACTCAAAAGCAGTGCTGGAGTTGGAAAATCTTAATTTTGCAACCATCATAGTAAGAATTGATTCAAGTAAGAATCATCAATACATGCAAGATATATGCATCTTCTTAAACTATTTCGCCTACAGATTGCTTATTAGTTATAAGGGTAAAGTATGGAAATATCTCAATGGAGTGATCAAAATTAATAAGGGCAGGTGGGAAAACATCAGATAAACTCAAAATTAAAAGAATGCTATTGCTGGGCGCAGTGGCTCACGCCTGTAATCCCAGCACTTTGGGAGGCTGAGGCAAGTGGATCACGAGGTCAGCAGATCGAGATCATCCTGGCTAACATGATGAAACTCCCTCTCTACTAAAAATACAAAAAATTAGCCGGGCATGGTGGCAGGTGCCTGTAGTCCCAGCTACTCAGGAGGCTGAGGCAGGAGAATGGCGTGAACCCGGGAGGCGGAGCTTGCAGTGAGTTGAGATTGCGCCACTGCACTCCAGCCTGGGCAACAGAGCAAGACTCTGTCAAAAAAAGAAAAAAAAGAATTCTATCACACAAAAGAAGAATTGTTTTTTCCTCAAAAATGTCAATGTCATAAAAGACAAAGAATAGCTGAGGAACTGCTCCAGATTAAAGGAGACTGTAATGAAGGAAAATAAATACTATATAAGACAATATTGGGTTAATTGTTAAAATTGTAAAATAGACAGTAGCTAATGTATTGCATCAATATTAAAATATACTAAAAAAGTTTATAGAAGTGACAACTGTATCATGGTTACTTACGATAATATTCTTATTCTTTGGAAATTCACAATGAAATATTTAGTAGAAAAGGGTCATAATGTGTATGTATGAAATTTACTCTCAAATTGTATGTGTAAAAAAAATTGTGTGCGTGTGCATGCATGTGTGTGCACATTTGAAGAAAGAGAGAGTGAACACACAGGCATAAAATAATACAGCAAATGAGACAAAGTATTAACAATCAGAGACTGGGTGTATGGGAGTTTGTGCAATTTTTCTTACTAGTCTTGCAACTTTTCTTTAAGTTTTGAAATTATTTACAAATAAAAATTTAAAGAATAATCTATTAGGAAAGTTTAATAATAAATTAGACTCAGCTTAAAGCAAAATTGGTGAAATGAAAGAAAATTCAGAAGAAAATACACAGACTTAAACATGGAGTTATAAAATGATGAAAAATACAGAAAAGAATGTGAAAGTCATATAGGACATAGTAAGCAGTTATAATCTTAGAAGGATAAGAGAAAGAAAATGGGACACAAGCAATATTTGAGAAGACAATTACTGAGAATGTACCAAAGCTTTATATACTTGATATCTTTATCTGGTTACAGATTCAAGAAATGCCACAAAGACCAAGCAGGATAAATGTACACCTAGGCATATGACTGTAAATCTATAAAAAGCTAAAGACTTGGAGAAAAATCTTAGAAGTAGCACAAGAAAAAAGCTAGTTTACTTGCAAAAGATCAAAAAGTAAGACTGACTGCTAATTTCTCAAAGGAAACAACATAAGTCAGAAAATAATGGAATGATATATTCAAAACGAAAGAAAATAACTAAGTTAGGATTCTACATTCAGCAAAAACATTTTTTCATAAATGAACGTGGAAATAAAGACAATTTCAGACAAATAATACCTGAGAAAAATTTGTCACCCATAGACCTATATTAAAAGACATGCTAAATGGTATTTTTTAGGCAGAAAGAAAATTATCTCAATGGAAGCACAAAACTGAAAAAAGAAATATAGAACAACATTAAGTTAACAAAAGTGGGTAAATCTTAATTAATGATGATTGTATAAAACAACAGCACTGACAACAATAATAACAACATTTTGTAGAACTTAAAATATATATAAAATGAAAATATATGGCAATGAGGCTGGGCACAGTGGCTCACGTCTGTAATCCCAGCACTTTGGGAGACCAAGGTGGGTAGATCATCTGAGGTCAGGAGTTCGAGACCAGCCTGGCCAACATGGTGAAACCCTGTCTCCACTAAAAATACAAAAATTAGCTGGGCATGGTGGCACAGGCCTGTAGTTCCAGCTACTCAGGAGGCTGAGGCAGGAGAATTGCTTGAACCCGGAAGGCGGAGGTTGCAGTGACCCAAGATTGCTGCCACTGCACTCCAACCTGGGTGACAAAGTGAGACTCTGTCTCAAAATAAATAAATAAAATAAAATAAAATAAAAATATATGGCAATGAGAACACAAAGAGAATGCGTATGTACACGCATGTGTGTGTGTGTGTCTGTTGGGTGGTAATTGAACTTAAAGGGTTTTAAGGTCCTTGCATTGCCTGGGAAATAGTAAAAGTTTCTATTTGATTCATGATGTAATTTCCAGGGCACCCATTTTAAAGGATCACGTCCTTTTTTTTTTTTTTTTTTTGAGATGGGGTCTCACTTTGTCACCCAGACTGGAGTGCAGTGGTGCAATCTTAGCTCACTGCACCCTTTGCCTCCCGGGCTTGAGTGATCCTGCCACCTCAGCCTCCTGAGTAACTGGCACTACAGGCTCATGCCACCATGCCTGACTGATTTTTTGTATTTTTTGTAGAGATGGGGTTTTACCATGTTGGCCAGGCTGGTCTCAAACTCCTGAGCTCAAGTGATCCATCTGCTTCAGCCTCCCAAAGTGCTGGGCATGAGCCACTGCACCTGGCCTTCAGGGTGCCCAGTTTAAAAAAAAAAATTGTGTATAACTAATAAACTAATAGGGTAAATAAAATTAAAAATTAATTAGTCCGGGCCGGGCGCGGTGGCTCAAGCCTGTAATCCCAGCACTTTGGGAAGCTGAGGCGGGCGGATCACGAGGTCAGGAGATCAAGACCATCCTGGCTAACACGGTGAAACCCCGTCTCTACTAAAAAATACAAAAAACTAGCCGGGCAAGGTGGCGGGCGCCTGTAGTCCCAGCTACTCGGGAGGCTGAGGCAGGAGAATGGCGTAAACCCGGAAGGCGGAGCTTGCAGTGAGCTGAGATCCGGCCACTGCACTCCAGCCTGGGCGACAGAGCGACACTCCGTCTCAAAAAAAAAAAACAAAAAAACAAAAATTAATTAGTCCAAAATATGGAAAAAAGGAAAGGAAATGAAACATAAAACAAGTGGGACAAATAAAAACAAATACTAAGATGATATATTTAAGTTCAAATAAATAATTACATTAATGTAAATGGGTTAAAATTAAACATTGTCAGACTGTGCCTTACTTTCCTATGGCTACTATAACAAATTACCACAAATTTAGTGGCTTAAAACAACACAAATTTATTATCTTACAGTTCTGGAGGTCAGAAGTCCAAAATAGATTTCATAGGCTAAAATTAAGATGTTGGGAGGGCTATATTCTTTCTGGAGCCTCTAGGGGAGAATCTATTCCCTGCCTCTTCCAGCTTCTAGAGGCCATCTTCGTTCCTTGCCTCATAGATCTTTCCATCTTCAAAGTCAGCAGTGTAGCATCTTTAAATCTCTCCCTGGCTCTGACTGTCTGCCTCCCTCTTTCACTTATAAGGACACTCAGATAATCCAGCATAATCTCCCTATCTCAAGGTCCTTCATCACATCTGTGTAGTGCCTTTTGCCAGATTAGATAACATATTCACAGTTTCCAGGGATAGAACGTAGATATCTGTGATGGTTAATTTTATGTATCAATTTGACTAGGCCATGAGGTACCCATATACTTGGTCAGACATCACTCTAGGTGTTTCTGTGCGGGCGTTCTGGATGAGATGAGCATTTCGGTCATCAGACTGAGTAAAATAAATTGCCTTCTGAAATGTGGACATACCTCATACAATTAGTTGAAGGCCTGAACGAAATAAAAGGCTGATCCTCCCTCAAGTAAAAGATAATTCTCCTGATAAATGGCCTTCAAACTGGAACATCGGCTCTTGCTGCTTCTACAGCAGCTTCTGGACTTCAGACTCAAACGAGGACATCAGTTCTGCAGATTTAGAACTTGCCAGCCTCCATAATCATATAAGCCAATTCCTTATAATATATATGTATATCTTCTTCTGTTTCTTTGCAGAACTTAGACTAACACATCTTGGAGGGGGGCATTATTATGACTACCACAGACTGGATAACAAAATCCAATTCTATGCTGCTTATAAAATATACCCCTTAACTATGAGATTTAGATAATTTTAAGTAAAAGAATGGAAAAAGATATAACCTAAAAAGACAAACCAAAAGAAAGCTGATGAACAAATATCGGACAAAGTAAACTTTGAGGCAAGAAGCATTACTATAGATAAAGAGGATTCTGCATAACAGTAAAAAATCACAGCTGGGCATGGTGGCTCATGCCTGTAATCCCAGCACTTTGAGGGGGCCAAGGCAGGTGGACCACTTCAGGTCAGGAGTTCAAACCCAGGCTGGCCAACATGGTGAAAACCCATATCCACAGAAAAATACAAAAATTAGCCGGGTGTGGTGGCATGTGCCTGTAATCCTGGCTACTTGGGAGGCTGAGGCAGGAGAATTGCTTGAACCTGGGAGGCGGAGGTTACAGTGAGCAGAGATTGTGCCACTGCACTCCAGCCTGGGCAGCAGAGTGAGACTTCACTCAAAAAAAAAAAAAAAAAAAAAAAATCAGCTCAACAGCAAGATATAACAGTTCCACATGTATTTGTAGCTAATAATATGGTCTCAAAATATATAAAGCAAAAATGAACAGAACTACAAGAAAAATAGACAATTCCACTTTTTAAAATGTGAGATTTTAATATTCCTCCCACAGTAGGCCGGGCGCGGTGGCTCACGCCTGTAATCCCAGCACTTTGGGAGGCCGAGACGGGCGGATCACGAGGTCAGGAGATCGAGACCATCCTGGCTAACACGGTGAAACCCCGTCTCTACTAAAAAATACAAAAAACTAGCCGGGCGAGGTGGCGGGCGCCTATAGTCCCAGCTACTCGGGAGGCTGAGGCAGGAGAATGGCGTGAACCCAGGAGGCGGAGCTTGCAGTGAGCTGAGATCCGGCCACTGCACTCCAGCCTGGGTGACAGAGTGAGACTCCGTCTCAAAAAAAAAAAAAAAAAAAAAAAAAAATTCCTCCCACAGTAATAAAGAGATAAAAATATTTAATGCTGTAAAAGACTTAACATAATTTGCAAACTTGACCTTACTGAGTTAATTGAACACTGCTCACCAATTGCAGAATATATATTCTTTAAAGTGTGTATAGAACCAAAATAGAACATGCACTGAGCCATACAGCAAGTTTAAATACATTACAAAGGACAGAAATCATACAAAATATGTTCTCAACACAGTGGAAATAAAATGGAAATCAGTAATAGAAAATTAAAAAGTCACTATGTAGATATAACAAAGATAATAAGAGAATATTCTGAATATCTCTTTAGAGAACCTGAAAATTTAGATGAAATGAACGAATACCTGGAAAAATGCAAACTACCTAAACTGACATAAGAAAAAAGAGAAAATCTGAACAATCCTTATCTGAAAGAAATAAAATCAGTAATTCAGTTTTTAAATTAAAAAAATTTTTTTTGACAGGATCTCACTCTGCTACCTAGGCTGGACTGCAGTGGCGTGATCTCAGCTCACTGCAACCTCAACCTCCCAGGCTCAAGTGATTCTCCCACCTCAGCCTCCCAAGTAGCTCGGACGACAGGTGTGTGTCACCATACTCAGCTAATTTTTGTATTTTTTTTTTTGGTAGAGATAGGGTTTCACCATGTTGCCCAGGTTCGTCTTGAACTCCTGAGCTCAAGCAAACTCCCAGGCTCAAGCAATCCTCCTGCATCGACCTCCCAAAGTGTTTGGATTACAGGCATGAGCCACTGCACCTAGCCTGAATCAATAACTTAAAACTTCTAGGCCAGGCATGGTGGCTCACACCTATAATCCCAGCACTTTGGGGGGCCGAGGTGGAAAGATCACTGGAGGTCAGGAGTTTGACGCCAGCCTGGCCATTCTGGTGAAGTCCTATCTCCACTAAAAATACAAAAATTAAGCCAGGCATGGTGGCACACGTCTGCAGTCCCAGCCACTAGGGAGGCTGAAGCAGGAGCATTGCTTGAACCCGGGCGGCAGAGGTTGCAGTGAGCCGAGACGATGCCACTGCACTCCAGCTTGGGTGACAGAGCGAGACTCTGTCTCAAAAAACAAACAAGCAAGCAAGCAAACAAGAACAAAAACTTCTACACCAAGAAAGTGACAGCCTTGGATGTTGTTCACCAGTGGGTTGATCTAAACATTCAAAGAGAAAAAAATACCAATTTTATTCAAACTCTTCTTGAGAACTAAAATGAGATAGAATTTCCAACTCATTTTATGACACTAACATGACTTTTATATCAAACCATAATAAGAACATTAAAGAGAAGCTGGACACTGTGGCTCACACCTATAATTCTGGCACTTTGAGAGGCCAAAGTGGGAGGATCATTTGAGAAAGGCCAAACTGGGAGGATCATTTGAGATCAGGAGTTTGAGATCAGCCAGGGCAACAACAGTGAGACCCTGTCTCTATAAAACATTAAATAAAAATCTAGCCAGGCATGGTGGCATGCTCCTGTAGTCCTAGGTACCTGGGAGGCACAGGCAGAAGGATTGCTTAAGTTCAGGAGTTCAAGGTTGCAGAGAGCTATAGTCAAGCCACTAAGCCACTATAGTCCAGCCTGGGTGACACAGCAAAACCTGTCTCTTTAAAAAAGAGAGAGACCACTACAAGAGAAAAATTACATGTCAAATTTTTAAATTAATATAAATGTAAAATCTTAACCAAAATATTAGCACACCCAAACTAGCAATATATAAAAGGACTAATACTCCATGACCAAATTGAGTTTATTCCAGGAATACAAGATTAAGTTACCATTCAAACAAATCAGTCACTGTGGTTCATCATAAATGAATAAGGTCCCCACAGCTAACAGCATGCTAAATGGGGAAAAACTGAAAGCCTTTCGTCTAACATCTGGGACAAGACAAGGATGACTGCTTTCACTACTTTTATTCAACCTAGTACTGTTGCAGGATCCTTGGGGTGTTGCTTTTCTGGCTGGGAACCTCTGTGGCTGGTGGCACCTTTGCCTGAGTTTTGCTCAGACCTGCTGGTCTTATTCTGCCCACTCAGCCTGGCAGGCTGTGCTCAGCCCACACTAAGGGCCTGGATCCCACGCCTGCCAAGGGCAAGCCAGGCATGGAGTGGCAGCAGGTGTGTGAGTGAGCAAGCATGGGGGTCTGGCCACTGCGCACAGTCAGGCATGTCAGCTGCTGCCATGGGGCAGGCAGCTCCAGGTACTGATGTGGGTGCTGACTCTGTGAGGCTGCAACTGGACCATGCACGTTGCAAGCGCTTCCACGCCTGCCACTGGGGAATGTGGTGGCTCCCAGAAGCTTGGAGACTCCAGGAGTCACAGGGCCCCAAAGACAGAGTCATAGCGCCGGCTCAGGGAGTTCCCAGGTCTGGGCTCCCTAAAGGGCCACAGTTCTTCTTTCCTTCTCTTCACCCTCAATGTGGTGAGCAAGGGGCATTTCAGTCTTGTTTGTGTTACACCTCT
Organism: Theropithecus gelada; assembly: GCF_003255815.1. Classification (NCBI taxonomy): domain Eukaryota; kingdom Metazoa; phylum Chordata; class Mammalia; order Primates; family Cercopithecidae; genus Theropithecus; species Theropithecus gelada. The sequence goes on from NC_037678.1 coordinate 68,513,898, forward strand.
TTCAGTCCCACCATTTGGTAGGTCCTGAGTTCTTGACCTGCGTGCAGGAAGAATGAGATGTGCAGGCAAATGGAGGGTGAGCAAAGTGAAGAGGACCTTTACTGAGTGACAAAGTGGCTCAGAGGAGGCCCTGGAGTGGGTAGCTCCTCTTTGCAGCTGGTTGTCCCAAAATCTGCTCAGCTCTGGCTGAATTGGGGGCTTTTCTGGCTGAAATGGGTCTCAAAAGGGAGGAAGTGCACACCGATTGGTCCATGGGAAGCCATGGGTGGGCTGGGAAAAGGCACCACTATTTCCCACTGTGGTCTGTGGGGCTGGCAAGCAGGCTCCCAGCCTTCAGGCCCTCCCTTCCACCCAGGAGCCTGTCTGCCTCCCACTGCTGTCCATGACATCCAGGTTATCATGCCAAGGGACACCTGCAGGCCAACACCAAGCTGCCCTCAGCCCCTCCTTAGCTTCCCTCCCATTCTCACTGGTGCCCCAAATCCAGAGGGGCCCAAGGCAGCAGGGGACTGTCATGTCAACACTGCCCCAAATGTGTGCCCACCCGGCTGGGTTGCAACACTGCCTGGGTCCAGTCCCAACCTTACTCCAAGATTGGAGTGGGTGCTGGGTGCAGGGAGAGGCCAGGCCGTGGGAGCAGACTTCTCTGAGCCTGGTGGGGGGTGGGGGGTGTCTTCCCAGGCTGCCAAGAGTGCAGAGATGCCTGGCTCTGCAGCTGTGGCTTGGGTGACTGCAGCTGCACCCAGAAGGGTGGGGCTCCTGCCTGCTTCTGGACCACCCAAGAGCACAGGGAGGCCCAGGTCAGTAGCCACGACTTGGGCAGCTGTAGCTGCACCCGTGAGGGCAGGCCTCCTGCCTGCTCTGTGGAGTGAGAGGCCTGAGTCTGCAGCCACGACTTGGCGCAGCAGCTGCACCTGGAGAGCTCCCACTCCACCAACTTGGAAGGGGTAGGGCTCCCACTTGTTGCTGGCTCCTGCCGGCTCTGTGCAATGTGCAGCTGGAATGATGGCAGCAGCCGCTCCAGATGGGCCACTGCTATCATCAGTACTACAAGTCCTAGCCAGAGCAACTATGCAAAAGAAAGAAACAAAGGGCATCTGAAATGGAAAGGAAACTGTCCAAACTGTCCTTGGTTGCAGACAATATGATCTTATGTTTAGAAAAGCCTAAAGATTCCACCAAAACACTATTGGAACTGATAAACAAATTAAGTAGCAGGATACACAATCAACATACAAAAATTAGTATTATAGCTTTTCTGTATTTCAACAGTGAACCATTTGAGAAAGAAAACAAAGCAATCTCATTTACAATAGCTACAGAAAAACAAAACAAAACAAACTTAGGAATAAACAACCAAAGAAGTGAAAGATCTCTACAATGAAAACTATAAAACATTGATTCAAGAAATTGAAGAGGTTACCAAAAAATGGAAAGCCATCTCATGTTCATAGATTGGAAGAATCAATATTGTTAAAATGTCCATACTACTTAAAGTGATTTACAGATTCAATGCAGTCCTTATCTACACACCAATGAAGGCCAGGTGCTGTGTATCGCTCATGTGTATAATTCCAGCACTTTGAGATGCCAAGATGGGAGGATCACTTGAGCCCAGGAGTTTGAGTCAGCTTAGGCACACAGTAAGACCCTGTCTCTTCAAAAAATAAAAAGATTTGCCAGGAGTAATGGTGCACACCTGTAATCCCAGCTACTCAGGAGGCTGAGGCAGGAGGATTAATTGGGCCCAGGAGGTAGATGCTTCAGTGAGCTGTGATCACACCACTGCACTCCAGCCTGGGTGACAGGGAGAACTTGTCTCAAAAGCAAAACAAAACAAACAAAAATACCAATGATATTCTTCATAAAAATATTTTTTAAAGTTCTAAAATTCCAAAGCTATCCTGATCAAACAGAAAAAAACTATAGGCATCACATACCTGATTTCAAATTATACTACAAAGTGATAGTAACCCAAACAGCATGGCACTAGCATAAAAACAGATACATAGACCAGTGGAACAGAATAGAAAACCCAGAATCAAATCTACACATTTACAGTCAACTCATTATTGACAAAGTTACCAAGAAAATATGCTAGGGGAAGTACAATTTCTTTAATAAATGGTTCTGGAGGCCAGGCGTGGTGGCTTACACTTGTAATCCCAGCACTTTGGGAAGCCGAGGCGGGCAGATCACAACGTCAGGAGATTGAGATCGCAGTGAAACCCTGTCTGTACTAAAAATACAAAAAACTAGCCAGGCATGCTGGCGGGTGCCTGTAGTCCCAGCTACTTGGAAGGAGACAGGAGAATAGCATGAATCCACAAGGCAGAGCTTGCAGTGAGCTGAGATCGCACCTCTGCACTCCAGCCTGGGCGACAGAGCGAGACTCCGTCTCAAAAAAATAAAAATAAAAATAAATAAATAAATAAATGGTGCTGGAAAAGCTGGATATCCATATGAATAAGAATTAAACCATACCCCCATTTCTCACCATATGCAAAAATCAAATCAAAATGGATTAAAAATTTAAGTGTAAGAACTTAAACTAGGAAACCACTAGAAGAAAACATTGTGGAAATGCTTGAGGGTATTGGTCTGGGCAAAGATTTCTTGAGTAAGACCTCAAAAGCACAGGCAACCAAAGCAAAAATGGACACATGGGATCATATTAAGGCAAAAATCTGCACAGCAAAGGAAACAATCCATAAAGTGAAGAGATAACCTACAGAGTGGGAAAAAATACACACTACACACTAGTCAACTGACAAAGGATTAATAACCAGAATATGTAAGGAACTCAACTCACTAGTTAAAAAAAATCCAATTTAAAAACAAACAGGCATTTCTCAAAAGAAGGCATACAAAGGTTCAACAGGCATATGAATAAATGGTCAATATCACTAATCATCAGGGAAATACAAATCAAAACCACAGTGAGATTTCATCTAATTTCCAGTTAAAATGGCTATTATCAAAAAGACAGAAAATATCAGCAGTAATGTTTGGGAGGAAGGAAAAGAAATTTTAAAAGATAGCAAATGCTGGTAAGGATGCAGAGAGAGGGGGGTGCTTGTATACTGTTAATGGGAATATAAATTAGTACAGTCACTATGGAAAACAATACAGAGATTCCTCAAAAAAATAAAAATAGAACTACCATATGATCCAGCAATCTCAGTGATAGGTATATATCCAAAAGAAAGGAATTCAGTATATCAAAAAACTCCCATGTTTATTGTAGCTCTATCTACAATAATCAAGATATGAAATCAACCTAAGTATCCATCAACAAATGAATGGATTTTAAAAATGTGGTATATGGGCCAGGAGCGGTGGCTAACGCCTGTAATCTCAGCACTTTATGAGGCCGAGGCGGGTGGATCACGAGGTCAGGAGTTCAAGACCAGCCTGGCCAATATAGTGAAACTCTGTCTCTACTAAAAATTTAAAAATTAGCCAGGTGTGGTGGCTTGCACGTGTAATCCCAGCTACTCGGGAGGCTAAGGCGGGAGAATAGCTTGAACCCGGGAGGCGGAGGTTGCAGTGAGCCGAGATCATGCCACTGCACTCCAGTCTGGGTGACAGAGCGAGACTATCTCAAAAAAACAAAACAAACAAACAAAAAAAACCCAAAAAAGTGGTATATGTACACAGTGGAATATTATTCTGCCATTAAAAAAGAATGAAATTCTGTCATTTGCAACAATATGGATGGAACTGGAGGTCATCGTTAAGTTAGATAAGGCAAACACAGAAAGATAAATGTCACATATTCTCACTCATGTGGAGTTAAAAAAATTGTTATCAGAAAGGTGGTGAATGGAATGGTGTTTTTGAGAAGGTGGGAAGGGTAGTAGGGAGGAAGAGATAAAGTGGGGTTGGTTAATGAAAACAAAAATACAATTAGAGGCCAGGCGTGGTAGCTCATACCCGCAATCCCAGCACTTTGGGAGGCTGAGGCAGGCAGATCACTTGAGGCCAGGAGTTTGAGGCCAGTCTGGCCAACATGGTGAAACCCCATTTCTACTAAAAACACACACACAAAAATTATCTTGGTATAGTGGTGGGCACCTGTAATCCCAGCTACTTGGGAGACTGAGGCAGGAGAATCGCTTGAACCTGGGAGGCAGAGGTTGTAGTGAGCCGAGATGGTGCCACTGCACTCCAGCCTGGGTGACAGAACAACACTCTGTCTCAAAAATCAAATCAAAACAAAATATAATTAGAATAGAAGAAATAAGACCTTGTGAGAGGTAAAGCTGGCTGGGCTTCTGGGTCAGGTGGGGACTTGGAGAACTTTTCTGTCTAGCTAAAGGATTGTAAATGCACCAATCAGCACTCTGTGTCTAGCTAATTGGGAGGGACAAGGAGAACTTTTGTGTCTAGCTAAAGGATTGTAAATGCACCAATCAGCACTCTGTGTCTAGCTAAAGGATTGTAAATGCACCAATCAGCACTCTGTGTCTAGCTAAAGGATTGTAAATGCACCAATCAGCACTCTGTAAAACAGACCAATCAGCAGGATGTGGGTGGGGCCAAAAAAGGGAATAAAAGCAGGCCATCTGAGCCAGCAGTGACAACCTGCTTGGGTCCCCTTTCACACTGTGGAAGCTTTGTTCTTTCACTCTTCACAGTAAATCTTGCTACTGCGAAGTAAATCTTTGGGTCCGCACTACTTTTATGAGCTATAACACTCACCAAGAAGGTCTGCAGCTTCACTGCTGAAGCCAGCAAGACCACAAACCCACCGGGAGGAATGAACAACTCCAGATGTGCCGCCTCTATGAGCTGTAACACTCACAACGAAGGTCCGCAGCTTCACTCCTGAAGCCAGCGAGACCATGAACCCACTGGGAGGAACGAACAACTCTGGACGTGCCGCCCTTAAGAGCTGTAACACTCACTGCGAAGGTCTATGGCTTCACTCCTGAAGTCAGCAAGACTACCAACCCACCAGAAGGAAGAAACTCTGGACGCATCTAAACAACTGAAGGAACAAACTCCAGACACACCATCTTTAAGAACTGTAACACTCACTGTGAGGGTCCACGGCTTCATTCCTGAAGTCAGCGACACCAAGAACCCACCAATTCCAGACACACTTGTATTTGGTAGCACAATAGGTTGAGTACAATTAAGTATAATTTATTGTACCTTTCAAAATAACTAGAAGAGTAGATTTGGAATGTTCCCAACACAAATAAATGATAAATGCTTGAGGTGATGGATATTCCAATTATCCTGATTTGATCATTACACATTGTATGCTCATATCAAAGTATCACATGTACCACATAAATTGTACAACTATTACCTATCCATAAAAGAAGAAAATAAATAAAATGAATAAAGTGTAAAAATCACAGGCTCATTTTAATTAATGAGAAAAATGCATTTTATAACATTCACCATCTGTTAATGTTTAAAAATTATATCAAATTAGAATTAGAAGAAAAATTCCTCAATCTGATAAAGAGTAACTACAAAAAGTAAACTACAGCAACCATCATATTTAACTGAAATTATTGAGTGCTTTCTTTCTATCAGAACTAAGATAAGGATGCCTGTTATTTTCACTTTTATTTCAGCATTGTTCTTAAGGTTTTACCCAGTCCAATTAAGTCAAGAAAAAGAAGTTAAAAAACTGGCCAGGAGCAGTGGCTCATGCCTATAATCCCAGAACTTTGGGAGGCCAAGATGGGTGGATCACCTGAGGTCAGGAGTTCAAGACCAGCCTAACCAACATGGAGAAACCCCATCTTCACTAAAAATACAAAATTAGCCGGCGTGGTGGCATGTGCCTATAATCCCAGCTACTCGGAAGGCTGAGGTAGGAGAATCGCTTGAACCCGGGAGGTAGAGGTTGCAGTGAGCCGAGATTGCACCACTGCACTCCAGCCTGGGCAACAAGTGCAAAACTCCATCTCAAAAAAAAAAAAAAAAAGAATTTAAAAAACAACTATCTGAAAGAAATCACTACACACTCCACTACATGATTGTGAATCTATAAATAAACTATAAGAATTATTAAGTTAATTGAGTAGGGTTGCTGTATGCAAGGTAAATGCAAAATTTTAATTATTATGTCAATATGCCAGTATCAAACAACTAAAAATGAACATTAAAACATGCCAATATGGCTGGGCATGGTGGCTTACGTCTGTAATCCCAGAACTTTGAGGTCAAGGCGGGTGGATCACCTGAGGTCAGGAGTTCGAGACCAGCCTGGCCAACATTGTGAAACCCCATCTCTACTAAAAATACAAAATTAGCCGGATATGGTGGCGTGTGCCTGTAATTCCAGCTACTTGGGAGGCTGAGGCAGGAGAATTGCTTGAACCTAGGAGGCGGAGGTTGCAGTGAGGCAGCATTGTGCCATTGCACTCCAGCCTGGGCCAAAAGGAGTGAAACTCCATCTCAAAAAAGAAATTAATTAATTAATACTAAAATTAAAATATGCCACTTATAAGGCTGGGTGCATTGGCTCATTCCTGTAATCCCAGCACTCTGGGAGGCCGAGGTGGGCAGAATACTTGAAGTTAGGCATTCAAGACCAGCCTGGCCAACATGGCAAAATCCTGTCTCTACAATAATGCAAAGATTAGCCACACATGGTGGCAGGTGCCTGTAATCCCAGCTCCTTGGGAGACTGAGGCACGAGAATCACTTGAACCCAGGAGGGAGAGATTGCAGTGTGCCAAAATCATGCCACTGCACTCCAGCCTGGGCAACAGAGTGTAATTGTGTCTCAAAAAATATATATATATAAAATATGCATATATATGCCACTTATAAAATAAATAGATAATAATTAGGAATAAATCCAATGAAAGTTATGCCAGGTTTCTACATAGAAAACTATAAAACATTATCAAAAAATTTTAATAAGACTTCAACTAGTGAAGGGATATACCATATTCATGAATCAGAAAATTTAGTATTGTAAAGACTTTCATATTAATCGATGTACAGATTTAATGTAATCCCAATAAAAATTCCAGCAGGGTTTTTTTTTGGCTGGAATTTATAAAGTTATCATAAAGTTTATGTGGAAATACAGAAGTTCAAGAATAGCCAAGGCAATCTTGGGGAAGACCAGAAACATGAAGGACTTATTCTACCATATATCAAAACTTATTGCAAAGTTGCAGGAAATGGAAACAGGGTGCATGTGGCAGAAAGATAGACTAATGGACAAATGGAAAAGAATGGAGATTCCAGAACAACACACACATATTAGACAGACAATGGATTAATAAAGTGGAAAATTAATAGTGTTTTCAGTACATGATGCTGGGTTGATTGAATATCCATACAGAATTTAAGAAAAGGGAAACTTGACCTCACATGATACCTGAAAATCAATTCCAGGTGCAACAACATTAACAGAACTACATTGCCATTCACCACAATTCATCTAAATTAAAAGTAAATAAAATTTAAAATTCATTTCATATGTACTATTTCAGAAAAGATACAATCATTTTGGAAAACTGACAATATCTGTAAAATATTTCAGGGTGGTATGGCCGTAGACCATATGTACTATTTCAGTTGCTCAATAGCCATATGTGGCTAGTGCTATTTCAAGTAGTCAATAGCCATTCAGTGGCTACATCTTGGACAATGCAGATATAGAATATTTCCATTATTGCAGAAAGTTCAAGTGGACAGTGCTTGCTGTCTAGAAGACATACGATCGAATATCTTTAAGACTGGGTAAGACAAAATTTCTTATAAGGGATTTTAAAAAGGCACTAATCTTTTTTTTTTTTTTTTTTTTTTTACAATTTTATCATTCTTTTAATCAAGTAACTTAGCTGTTTGAAACAAATCCTTAAGACAGCTCAATAGAACAAAATGAAGAATTATTCTATTAGGATAACCTGTGAACAAACTTCAGATTATGTGAATTTGAATTCCATTGGAAGTTTGACACCAGACTGAACACTGTTTAAGCCAAAATTTTTAGTGTTCTAGAAGCCCTGAACATGTTTTCTCTCAGATTAAAAGTAGAAGCTTTATAACAGAACCTCATTAGCTTGACACTGAGTATGTTGAGTGCAACTTAGCTTAGGTCACCAGTATCTCCTACAGAACTCTAGTTAATGTAAGCAAATCGGCCTTGCGGCAAAGAATTTGAAACCTAGGCCACATGTGAGTTTGAAGAAAAAAAAATCCTCTTTGTTGTGACAAACCACGTTCCCTCCAGGTATATGGCTCCGGCTCCACTCACACCCAAATATATCAAAGGCAGCTGGAGACCAATTCTTGTCTCTTTAGTAAGATTGCTAGATTTCAGTTCCTTGAAATATCAAGCCAACAAAGTTTTATTACATCAAATGTTTGTATCATTTCAATGTGAAATTTTTTCACGCCTATTTGTTATTAAGGTCTCATTATCTGTGAGATAAGTCAGAAAAAAAAGAAAAATGAAAGAGGTGAATGGTATAAGCCACTGCTCCAAAAGTAACCCTACAGATTCTCGATTCCCACTGTGCACTTTGTGAAAAGGGGTAACTGCCAACAGGTTTAACCTTGAAGATGATCACTCAAACACAGTCAGAATCCATATTGAGTTTAGATCAGGCAAGGAGTTCACAAGGAAGTTATCAACTCTTGTGTGTCCAAATCTAAAGCCCTACATGGACTCTGTCAGGTCCTTGTCACCTGCACTCAGGTGGCCATCAGACTTCTTGGGTGTCTGGCTATATTCAATGTGAAGTAAAAAATTAAAAGTAAAAAAGTAAAAACTTTTACACCAAAATAGAAGCTCTGACTTAGAAGTATACTTTTAGCTTTCTTTTTAAATAAGACATTCTGGTGGCAAAAAAGAAAGAAAGAAAATCAAGTTTGAAACACAGCTAACACTTATTTTGACAAAATAGCAACCAAAATCTAAAAAGCATAAACTGTGTGTCCAAATGTAAAAGGCATTAAAGAACAAACCATAAGGGGGGGGGGAATTAAAGCCACGCTGAACAAAAAGATACAGAATGTCTAACATTTTTGAATTATAATTTAAACCTTAATTAAAACTTTAAGGGCAAAAGCTGAAAAATTATGCTTACGTTGCTAGTAAGTGCACCCTTCCCTGTTTCTCCCAAATAAAATCAGTTTATTGTTTAATTGCACCCCAAAGCAAGTTCTCTTAGTACAAAGTAACTACTACATACACACAAAATGCTTGTTAATGTAATAATGCACGCAACTTCAAAAACTACAATTTGGGGCAAGTGTACGTGAAATGAGAAAACAGCTCTCCAAACTTCAAAACCTGCTCTTACATTATTTATAGGACACTCAGGTCATATTTACTTCTTGGTAAGATGTTGCACTGTCATTTGATTATCGGTCTACCTCACAATGTACATTACCAGATGCCAATTTGAGGGATGCCAATTTGAGAGACTAGAGATAAAACTTTAGTACTGTATTTCTTAATGGGCTGAATAAGGTAATTACAATTAAGTTTGCTTTACATCCTGTTGAAGACCTCTTTACAGCCTCAGGACCTAACAATATCTAGCAGGCTCCAAGAATGCTCATCAGGTAAAATGATGGCACAACATTTTTAAAAAGGAGCCAGTTACTTCAGCTTAACTCATTCAGAGCCAAACATCTGAAGAATGACCAAAATCAAATCTTTATTTTTGTAACTGTATAAATGTGATCCAAATGAAAAGACACTAATCTTAAAAGAAAAGCTTGAACATTTGGACTTCATTAGATTAGAAACTCCTTTTCATCAAATAACACTCTATAAAGAGCATGAAAATGCAAGATACAGAATGAGACGGGCCAGGACTGCGGGGAGGCAAGTGAGGCTCTTGCCTTGGATACAGTTCTTTAAGGGGGTGACAAAAAAAAACTCAGTAATCAGGAGAAATAAAAATTTGATGCAATATTAAAAAAATCAAATGTAATGCAAAAAAATCCATGCTGAACAAAATATCAAAATTTAAAATAAACACAGGAATATATATATATATATATATATTTTGTCTGAAGCTGCAATGTGACTCAACATAGCCTTGTGGGAGATGGTATTTGCAACATGTACACAACAAAGGGCTCATATCAACATTTAAAGAATGCTTACAAGTCAATAAAAATGTCAGACAACCCCGTAGAGAAACAGGTTCAAAATCCGAACAGATATTTCTCAAAACAGGATAGTCAAAAGGCCAATAAATATGTGAAAAGGTGCTAAACTTCATTACTCTTCAAGGAATAGAAATTAAAATAAAGAAGCATTCCACTATACACCCATCAAAATGGCTAAATGTAAAAGACAGACAATACCAACTCTTGATGAGGATGTAAGAAAAAACAAATCTCAGACATTGCTGATGGGAGTGTAAAATGATACAATCATTTTGGAAAACTGACAATATCTGTAAAAGCGGAACACACATGTCCTATGATTCAGCAATTCTACTTCTAGATAGAAATGCACTCAAAAGCATTCACAAATGTTCCTAGTGCTTCTGTTCAGTAATAGCCCCCAACTGCAAACACTCCATGTGTCCATCAATAAGACAATGAATAAATAAATTGTGGCATTTATCCATGTAAATTGTAGATAAATTGTGGATAAACAAATGGATAAATAAATTGTGGTATTAATTCATGTAATACCACACAATAATGAGAACAAATAAAATATTACCATATACAACATAAATGAATCTCACAAACCTAATATTAAGCAAAAGAAGTCAGGCATAAAAACCCCTACACACACATATAAAGCCCCCAAACAGACAAAACTTGATTTATGGTGTTAGAAGTCAGGGACTTGAAGAGGGAATGAGGAGCCTTCTGGGTGCTGGTAATGCTCTGTTTCTAGATCTAGATTCTGGTTTTCTGAGTGTGTTCACATAGTTAAAATTCATCGATATGAACACTTTTCTGTAAGTGTATTTTATATCAATAAAAACTTACAAGAAAATAAGGGGCTAGGCATGGTGGTTCAGACCTGTAATCCCAGCACTTTGGGAGGTTGAGGTGGGAGGTTCACTTGAAGTTAGAGACTAGCCTGGGCAACACAGCAAGACCCTATCTCTACAAAAAATCTAAAAATCAGCTGGGTATGGTGGTGTGTGCCTGTAATCCTAGCGACTTGGGAACCTGAGAGGGAGGATTACTTGAGCCCAGGAGTTCAAGGCTGCAGTGAACATTGATCATACCACTGCACTCCAGCCTGGGTGACAGAGGGAGATCCTGTCTCTGAAAAATAAATAAATACATACATACATCCATAAATACATAAAAAAGAAAATAAAAGTGTATCTAGGTCATTTAGGAGCCCAGGAAAATGGAAGATGAAGATTTAAAACATTAAGCAATGGCCAGGATCGGTGGCTCCCGCCTGTAATCCTAGCAGTTTGGAAGCCCAACTTGGGCAGATCACCCAAGGTCAGGAGTTCAAGGCCAGCCTGGCCAACATGGTGAAACCCCGTCTCTACTAAAAATACAAAAATTAGCTGGGTGTGGTGGCACGTGGCTGTAGTCCCAGCTACTTGGGAGACTGAGGCATGAGAATTGCTTGAATTTATTTAATATTGAGGCAATACAGAAGCAGATCTTGGAGGCAGAGGTTGCAGTGAGTTGAGATCACGCCACTGCACTCCAGCCTGGGCAGCAGAGTGAGACTCCGTCACAAAAAAAAAAAAAAAAATCAATCAAGTAAAAAAGTTAACTACCACAACATCAAGGGTCTGAACCCATTCTCTCTTCCCTGGCTATGGCAAATACTTTTAACCTGTCATGGTATCTACAAGAATTCTTGCTACTAGAGGAGGCGAGTCTTTGTTTTCCCATTTGATTCATAGGAAGATGGAACCCCTGAGGTGGTCAATACATAGATTAAAGTCTCACAGGTAGTTATAGGCAGATGCAAGACCTGAATCTGGTCTCCTAATTCCTGATCATGAGCTTGGTGCACTACAGCCAGTGGTCAGGCTGCATGATCTTGCCGAGTCTGGGTTCCAAGCAGTGAATGCCTTCACTAGGAGCCAGCAAAGTTTTCTCTGTGTCCCTAATTTGTAATAATGCTGAGGATGAGAAATTTGTCCCTAACTTAGAGTAACGCCAAGGACTAGGAGTCTGCTTTAAGTCAGTTCTACCACGAAATAAGCAGATACCCACTCAAAGGTCACTGCGTACACTTCCCTGGACGCACAGGGGGTGCAGCTACAGGACGTAAGCAGGCAATTTTACATAAATACTTCTCCTCTTTCTAAAAGCCTAATTACTAACTGTGTTGAACAAGTCCTGAAGGCAGCTGAGATGAGGATAACCCGAGGGAAGAGTGAAAATGCATAACACTTGGGATCCCGTCTAGTATGGCTACTCCTTTTTTTCTATTTTTGAGACGGAGTCTTGCTCTGTTGCTCAGGCTAGAGTGCAGTGGCGCAATCTCAGCTCACTGCAACTCCCGCTTCCCGGGTTCAAGAAATTCTCTTGCCTCAGCCTCCAGGGTAGGTACCCGCCATCACACCTGGCTAATTTTTGTATTTTTAGTAGAGACAGGGTTTCACCATGTTGGCCAGGCTGGTGTCAAACTCTTGACCTCGTGATTCACCTGCCTCTCAGCCTCCCAAAGTGTTGGGATTACAGGCTTGAGCCACTGCACCCGACCTGCTATGTCTATTTCTAAACAAGCCAAGAGAATCACACTTCTCATCCTTCCATCTTTTAAACAAGATTCAAATTGTGGTTTTGAATTTTTTTTTTTAAAGAATGTTTTAGTTCAGTATTTTTGCTTCAAGCTCATTCTTCTGAAAAATACCTGAATATCAAATCCGTAAGCACGAGTTTGGGGAACAGATGGAGACGGAACTGGTGGCTCTCTAGAGGCCATTTACAGCTGGATCCTACCTTTGTAGTGACCATCAGAGGGGCGTATGCCCCCCATAACACTCCCATTCTTCATCTTTTTCCTCAAGACAGCTGCCCTGTGAGCAAAATGCAGACCTCTCAGGGCTCCAGGCAGCACCTCACCCCTCAGAACTGTCTACACAGGTGTGGGAACTAATTACAGACTCTAGCTTTATAGTTCTTTCCAATTTCCTCCCAAAATCTGAATAAATCTCCCCAACAAAACTAAAGTCAGTTTTCTCTCAACTCACAGTCTTTTTGTGTACATTTCCCCTAGGAATCGTACTCTTTTTTATTTCAAAAGATGACGTACTGCCCGCACCTCCTCCCAGCCATCTCAACTTTTTGGTTCCTATTTTCTATAAGAAATCTCCCTTTTTGTCCAGGCGCGGTGGCTCAAGCCTGTAATCCCAGCACTTTGGGAGGCCGAGACGGGCGGATCACGAGGTCAGGAGATGGAGACAATCCTGGCTAACACAGTGAAACCCCGTCTCTACTAAAAAATACAAAAAATTAGCCGGGCGCGGTGGCGGGCGCCTGTAGTCCCAGCTACTCGGAAGGCTGAGGCGGAGAATGGCGTAAACCCGGAAGGCGGAGCTTGCAGTGAGCTGAGATCCGGCCACTGTACTCCAGCCTGGGCGAGAGCGAGACTCCGTCTCAAAACAAAAAGAAAAAAGAAAAAAGAAAAAAAAAAATCTCCCGTTTCAGTGAGAGTTCTGGCTCTGGTTCCTTATCTCTTTTGCCCAACACTTGGCTCCTTTTATTTCTCCGTGCTGGACTGTAATGGCATCTTTGCTGGAATGCTCATAGGCGGAAGTGCTTAGAAGAGAAACACTCGTAGTGGAACCAAGATATGGCAAGTTTTACATTATTTTAACTTTGAAGTTTCCTGCAGGCTGTCTCAAAGAAACAGAAACAGGCCCTTTCCCAGATTGCCTTCCAACGCAGAGCCAGTTACAATATACGGGGGTTACTGCGCTGGACCGTAAAATAGACTGTTAAAAGTAATTGTTCCTCACTCGAGCTAGTCCAGCAAAAAAAAAAATTGTCTCAATTTTGGCTATACATGTCCTTATGTGCTTGAATTTGCAAGAGCTCCAAAGCAACAGAATCTGGTATTTGGTTTCCTGAAGGCATAACATTCTGTTTTTTCAAAGCCTCAACCTGACAGAGGCTGAAACCAAATCCTTCAACCTGCAATTTAGTCACTTTCATGTAAATGTCGGTCAGTTTTCTGACATCTGTCTAACAGTATGTTGGAGTGACCAGATCAAGGCTGTAATGAGCCCACCATTCCTGGTAATTATCTTTGCATGGGGCTGTCCTGCTGAAGGTTGGGCCCAAAGTGAAGCCATCAGTGTAAGTGCCCTGATCCTTAATGAGATCCCTGTGGCTTGAGGAGATGCAGATGAACTCCTTACCTTCATCTGGATCAGATTCTTCTTATTTTCACAGAGCCACTTGACCAAAGGAAAGGCTTGACCAAAGGGAGACTCCCAACCAAACGCTTCCAGGACCTGGTTCCATTTATGCCCCGGGTTTGCTCTTTCGAATGCCCGTGTTGTCAGCTCAGTACAACATGGCTCCTCCTTCCATGAGGAGCAGCTCAGTAGGGTTCTGCATTCTGGTACAGTGAATGGTACAGACCTGCAGCTTTTTTTTTTTTTTTTTTTTTTTGGTACCTTCTCAGCTGCCTGTCTACAAGGCATGGGCAGTGGCCAGCCACCACTACAATAATTTAGGCACTTAAACACTTTTGAAAATTCTGCACCCAAGCAAGAAACTGTGATTCTGGAACTCCAATTAGCGGAACGTACCAGGCAAAAATCATCCAGGCACATCGGCTTTCAGAAAGTTTTACTATGGAAGAAGCAAATAAATAAACAAACAAAAGAAGATGATGAGGAAGGAGGGGGCTGGAGAAAGAGGAAAAAGAGGAGAAGGAGAAGTCGAGCCCATAGATATATTACTATAGCATAGATATTGTACTGTACCAAAGCACCCACTCAGAAAGCAAAAGAAGTTTCTTCTTCCCTCACTGGAGCTCACCTCTCTCTATACAGGGCCCTGTTCCAGGAAATCGTCAGTGGCTGCTCTCTGTGGTCAATAATAGATAATTCCAGATGAAAAGAAGTGTTCTGACGTCAAGATGTAGTTTTTAGATCAATGGTTTTAGTTGAATCCAGGGATCTCCGGTGGGTCTGCGAAAATTCTTCCAGCCGCTCAGTGGGCTGAGTCTAAATGCAAGGCTCACAGTGTGTTGGGTGGTTTTCTCTTTCTTCTTTCTTTTTTTTCCCCTTTGAAGCATATTTTCCACTGCAGATTTGAGACAAAATTTAAATGCACCAAAGCAAATATTTTTGAAAGGAGCTACAAATAATCACAAGAGATTCAGCGAAAACACCTCAAAGGTGTTTTTTGTTTGCTTGCTTCTGTATTTAATCTAGTAAATAGGTGAGACTCTTGTTCTGCTTAAGTAGCCTAAAGACTAAAAATTTCGAGACTCACCAGATTAAAAGATGAAAAGATGAACCTTGCAAAGCGCATCTTTTTCAGGAGAGGAAAGTAAGATTTTTTTTTCTTCTCTGAATTTCCCATTTCCCAGTGTCATTTATTCCTAGTTCTCTCTCTCAGCACTGCTTTCTAGTTCAGTGCCCACAGCTTGCAGTCGGGAGCAGCCGCTATCAAAAATAATCCCTCTGCTGCCACAGGTGTATTTATTTAGGGTTTTCTTCCAGGGAGCAGGAGTTCAGGTGTAGGTAAAGGGGACATTAAATGTGGCTGCAGCTTGGGGAGATCTGTTTTTCTTGTTTCCTCATTCTAGTCCCATGGGAAGAGGTAACCTCAGGAAAGTCTGGGCTGCTGGAGAAGAGTTTTATGAGTTATCTAATAACCTGGTTGTCAGCCACATAGCACAACAAAGCTGTCCAGGCATTTAGGTTCCTCGGAAGCCACAAGATAAAAATTTACACTTATGCCTGTGTCTGCTTTTCCCTTTCTAACAGAGTAACATGCACATTTGGCTATTTGTTGGACCAATTTACACGGCCATCATTTCCTAGAAGGATTTTAAAACAGACCGGGCTACCTACACTGCAGATAAAGTTTGGAAGCTGTACACTAAAATGAACTTAGAGGTCTCTAGTTGGATTTTGGTGAAGTGTTTGCAACACCATTTACCTATCTGGATAATTCTGTCATGTACAAAGTACTCTCCAATAATTCAGGGGTCATCCTGTATGACCCAGATACTGTTAGCCCTTTCAATCCTTTGTGCAGGCTTACCTAGAAATAAAGGGAAAAATGTTCTTCCCACCTTGCTTGATAAGATAAAAACAATGTGTTTGCTTTTTTAATGTAACTGGAAAAAAAAAAGGAAAGAAGAAGGAAAACATAAAGGCCAATTCCAACATCCGGATGAAATTTATTACATACTTCTCTGGGAACCCCTGGTTCCTGAATGATTTGGCTTATCATCCCTTTTCCAGGTCTTCAGAGATGCAATGATTCAGCATGTTAGGAAATGATACTTTGCTGCCAGATACTATAAAGTTGATTTAAAGAGGTTGTAAAAATGCTGTAGCCTTAACCAAACTCCTGGTAGGGGGAGGTGAGGCAGCACACGCCGTGTAAGCGTGCTCACATATTTCTGTGTGGCTACCCAGTGGGAAAGTTATTTGCCACTTCTGGAGAAGCTGGAAGTTGTCGACTATACTACCTTGTATCTCAGCCCTAGAATCTGCCTCATGCGTGTTTATACCTGACCAACTTCTCTCAAGTTACCCCACTTCACTCCCTACCATATACATATATATATATATTTTTTGTTTTGTTTTGTTTTGTTTTTGTTTTGAGATGGAGTCTCCTTCTGTAGCCCAGGCTGAAGTGTTCAAGTGATTCTCCTGCCTCAGCCTCCTGAGTAGCTGGAATTATAGGCATCTGCCAGGACGCCTGGCTGATTTTTGTATTTTTAGTAGAGACAGGGTTTCTGCATGCTGGTCAGGCTGGTCTCAAACTCCCAACCTCAGGTGATCTGCCTGCCTCAGCCTTCCAGAGTGCCGGGATTATAGGCGTGAGCCACTGCGCCTGGCCACTACTATATAACCTTATTTTCTTCCTAGAACTCATCACTATTTGAAATTACATGAACAACATGAGTTTTTTTGTTCTTGTTTTTTGCCAGAGTCTTGCTCTATCACCTAGGCTGGAGTGCAGTGGTGCGATCACTGCAGCCTCAAACTCCTGAGCTCAAACAATCCTCCCACCTCAGCCTCCCAAGCAGCGGGGAGTACAGGCAGGCATCATCATGCCTAGTTATTTTTCTTACTTTTTGTAGATAAGGGCTCACTTTGTTGCCCAGGCCGGTCTTGAACTTCTGGGCTCAAGTAATCCTCCTGCCTTGAGCAACATGCACATTTTGCAAAGTGCTGGGACAACAGGCCTGAGCTACCGTGTGCCCAGCTAACAACATGGGTTTGAGCTGCACAGGTCCACTTATATATGGACTTTTAAAAATAAATGTATTAGAACATTTTTTGGAGATTTGTAACAATTTGAAAAAACTCACAGATGAACCTCATAACCTAGAAATGTTCAAAAACTTAAGAAAAAGGCATGTCATAAATGCATAAAATACATGTAGATACTAGTCTATTTTTATCATTTACTACCATAAAATATACATAAGTCTATTATAAAAAGTTAAAATTGGGGCCTGGCACGGTGGCTTATGCCTGTAATCCCAGCTCTTTGGGAGGCCAAGGCGGGTGGATCACGAGGTCAGGAGATTGAGACTATCCTGGCTAACATGGTGAAACCTCGTCTCTACTAAAAATACAAAAAGTTAGCCAGGGGAGGTGGCGGGCACCTGTAGTCCCAGCTGCTCGGGAGGCTGAGGCAGGAGAATGGCGTGAACTCGGGGGTAGAGCCTGCAGTGAGCCGAGATCGAGCCACTGCACTCCAGCCTGGACAACAGAGTGAGACTCCTTCTCAAAAAAAAAAGTTAAAATTGTCTGGGC
Organism: Theropithecus gelada; assembly: GCF_003255815.1. Lineage (NCBI taxonomy): Eukaryota > Metazoa > Chordata > Mammalia > Primates > Cercopithecidae > Theropithecus > Theropithecus gelada. Next base: position 68,531,807 of record NC_037678.1, read on the forward strand.
ATGGTGGTTCATGCCTGTAATTCTGGTACTTTGGGAGGCCAAAGTGGGCGGATCATGAGGTCAGGAGTTTGAGACCAGCCTGGCCAATATGATGAAACCCCATCTCTACTAAAAATACAAAAATTAGCTGGTGTGGTGGTGCGCTCCTGTAATCCCAGCTACTCAGGAGGCTGAGGCAGGAGAACAGCTTGAACCCGGGAGGCAGAGGTTGCAGTGAGTCGAGATCATGCCACTGCACTGCAGCCTGGGTGACAAAGCGAGACTCTGTCTTGAAAAAAAAAAAAACAGTTAAAATTTATCAACACTTATATACAAATACTGTACATGGCAGCATTAGCGGTGGAGAGAAATGTAAGCAAATGTAAAGATGCCGTATTAAATCATAACCGCATACAATTAACTGTTACACATACTATACAACTGTAATAATTTCAAAGCCACCTCCTGTTGCTATTGCTGTGAGCGCAAGTGTTGCAAGCATCTGCTTAAAATGTCAGGTGACACTGATCACCTCCAGGTAAGCAGTTAGTTTCTCTAGTAAATTATTGCATATGTCAGTAGAAAGTGCTCTCTCAAGGTTCTCGTGTGTTTTTTTGTAGTGTTTAATACAGTATCGTAAACTTTGAATAACACTACAGGACCCATACAAGGTGCCACTCGTGATGCCAGAAGTGCTCATAAGAAGCAGAGAAAAGTCATGACACTACAAGAAAAAGCTGAATAGCTTGATATATACCATAGATTGAGGTCTGCAACTGCGACTGCCTACCATTTCAGAGAGATGATTCATCTTGTAAACAGATGACATAAATTTATGGCATCAATAAATACAGTACAGTACTGTAAATGTGTTTTCTCTTCCTTATGATTGTCTTAGTAACATTTTCTTTTCTCTAGCTTACTTGACTGTGGGAATACAGTGCATAACACATATACAGAATATGTGTTGATGATTTATGTTATCTGAAAGGCTTCTTTCTGGTCAATAGTAGGCTATATTAGTAGTTAAGTTTTGGAGAAGTTGAAAGGTATACTCAAATTTTCAACTGGTTAGGTGCCCCTAACCTCCATGTCGTTCAAGGGTCAACTGTATCTTGTCTGTTTACTTGTTTTGGTCTAGTTCTCCAACCATAATATAAATGTCATGAAAGTATCTCATCTGTCTTGTTTACTGTTGTACCCTACATGTTTAAAATAGTGCCTGCAGACAGCAGGTGTTGGATAAATATGGGCCACAGTAAAGAATGTGGATTTAGTTAAATCAGGTCAACCTAGATTTTGTCATGAAATTCTTGGATCCTCATGTGACCCCTAATGAATGGAAGTATGTGAGCAAATTCTCTCCATCTATGACAAAAATCAAAGGACCTTTGGCTTGATGTCCAGGGGTATCAATGTACCTCACATGTGTAGCCTCAATACACTCTAGCTGAGGGTCTGGGAGCAGTGCTGGCCCAGGATGCTAGGTCACCAGCCCTTGCCTAGGGCCAGGCTGAGATGCTTGCCTCCGACTGGGGGTCTCACAGAGTCAGGCCCAGGCAACTCTCTGCATCCTATAAACCACAAGGGCTCCAGCAGTCCATAGACAGACCAGGGTGACAGGAGTGAGGCATGTGTCGTGGGTGCGAAACTTCAGGAGGTGCTAAAAATTCCAATAATCAGAATAAGTAATATTTTAATGAAATACTTAAAAATAAAAAAAGTATGCAAAAAATAGAAATAAAATTTATCATTTATAAATGATCAAGGGATCTGTCTTCTATTATTCCATTACCCAGCTCATTATACAAGGGTTAGATAGGATCCGGGGGTAACTCTCTCATGGGTTCTTCACACTTCTCCTGAGATCTAGGAATGGAAGGCCTAAACTAGACAAGCCCCAGGAAACTGGAACCAGGCAGCACCACCCCCACTCTCCCTAGTTATTTTGGAATTCTATGCAGAAGGTGGTGGCTCCTTCCTCAAAAAACTAAAAATAGAACTACCATATGATCCAGCAACCCCACTGCTGGATATATAACCAAAAGAAAGTAAATCAGTATTTAGAAGAGAGATCCACACTCCCATGTTTATTGCATCCCACAATAACCAAGATATGGAATCAGCCTAAGTGTCCAACAGTGGATGAACGGATAAAGAAAATGTGGCGCTCTACACAGGGAATATTATTCAGCCACAAAAATAATGAAATTCTGTCATTTGCAACAACATGGATAGAACTGGAGGATACTGTGTTAAGTGAAATAAACCAACATAGAAGATAAATATCGCATGTTCTCACTCATATGTTAGGAGCTAAAAAAACAACAACACTGAGGTCTGGGTGTGGTGGCTCATGCTTATAATCCCAGTGCTTTGAGAAGCTGAGGCAGGAGGATCACTTGAACCCAGAAGTTTGAGGCTGCAGTGAGCCATGACTGCGTCACTGCACTCCAGCCGAGGCAACACAGCAAGACCATGTCTCAAAAAAAATTTTTTAAATAAGATAAAGGCCAGGCGCGGTGGCTCATGCCTGTAATCCCAGCACTTTGGGAGGCCAAGGCGGAGGGATCACCTGAGGTCAGGAGTTCAACACCAGCCTGACCAACATGGAGAAACCCCATCTCTACTAAAAATACAAAATTAGCCGGGGTGGTGGCTCATGCCTGTAATCCCAGCTACTTGGGAGGCTGAGGCAGGAGAATCCCTGGAACCCAGGAGGCAGAGGTTGTGGTGAGCTGCGATAGTGCCATTGTACTCCAGCCTGGGCAACAAGAGCGAAACTCCGTCTCAAAAAAAAAAAATAATAATAATAATAATAATAAAAAGATAAAAATTGAACTCATGAAGATGGAGAGTACAGTGATGATTACCAGAGGCTGAGAAGGGTAGTGGGGAGGCAGGGATAAAGAGAGGGGTTGGTTAATGGGTACAAAAGTACAGTTAGATACAAGGAATCAGATCTAGTGTTGGGTAGCACAAAAGGGCAACTATAGTTAACAATAATTAGGCCGGGCGCGGTGGCTCAAGCCTGTAATCCCAGCACTTTGGGAGGCCGAGACGGGCGGATCACGAGGTCAGGAGATCGAGACCATCCTGGCTAACACGGTGAAACCCCGTCTCTACTAAAAAATACAAAACACTAGCCGGGCGAGGTGGCGGGCGCCTGTAGTCCCAGTTACTTGGGAGGCTGAGGCAGGAGAATGGCGTAAACCCGGGAGGCGGAGCTTGCAGTGAACTGAGATCCGGCCACTGCACTCCAGCCCGGGCAACAGAGCGAGACTCCGTCTCAAAAAAAAAAAAAAAAAAAAAAAAAAAAAAAAAAAAAAAAATTTATTACATATTTCAAAATAGAAAAGTAGAATTGGAGTATTCCTAGCACAATGATAAATGCTTGAGGAGATGGATATCCCAATTACCCTTAATTGATCATTATATATTTTATGCATGTATGAAAATATCACATGTACCCTATAAAATGTACAACTATTATGTATCCATAAATTTTTTTAAATGTTTTAAAGCATGGGGGAATCCTAAGTTTGCTGTTTACTTTCAACCTGATGCATCACCAATCTGAGGCAGGCCCCAAACTTTGGCAACAAGGTGTGAGGTAAGCATCACTTTAGTGCAGGGAGGGTAACCTGCTTGAGGAATTGACTGATTTTCTGTAGTGTCTGCCATTTCTGTTCTTCACAAAAGAATAGGCCATTCCTATCTTCCTCCACACTCCCAATCCCAAAGGGTAACCAGGGCTTTTCGTTTTAGAGATCAGGCTTTCTCTGATCTCAGGAAAACAAAAAACAAAAAACAAAAAAAAAAAAAGGAAAGGAAAAAGAGAAAGAAACAAAGAAAAGAAATTGAGCTGGGCGTGGTGGCTCATGTCTATAATCTCAGGACGTTGAGGCAGGAGGAGCGCTTGAGCCTAGGAGTGAGCTATGATCACACCACTGCACTACAGCCTTGGCAAGAGAGCGAGATGCTGTCTCTTAAAAAGAAAGAGGCCGGGAGTGGTGACTCAGGCCTGTAATCCCAGCACTTTGGGAGGCCAAGGTGGGTGGATCACCTAAGGTCTGGGGTTTGCGACCAGCCAACATGGAGAAACTCCGTCTCTATTAAAAATACAAAATTAACTGGGCTTGGTGGCTCATGCCTGTAATCCCAACTACTTGGGAGGCTGAGACAGAAGAATTGCTTGAATTTGGGAGGCAGAGGTTGCGGTGAGCCGAGATCGCGCCATTGCACTCATGGCAACAAGAGCAAAACTCTACCTCAAAAAAAAAAAAAAAAAGAAAGAAAAGAAAACGAAAAGAAAGAAATCAGGCCAGGCATGGTGGCTAACGCCTGTAATCCCAACACTCTGGGAAGCCGAGGCGGGTGGATTACTTGAGGTCAGGGGTTCGAGACCAGCCTGGCCAACATGGTGAAACTCTGTCTCTACTAAAAATAGAAAAAATTAGCTGGGCGTGGTGGCGGGCACCTGTAATCCCAGCTACTCAGGAGGCTGAGGCAGTAGAATTGCTTGAACCCGGGAGGCAGAGGTTGCAGTGAGCTGAGATCATGCCATTGCTCTTCGGCCTGGGCAACAAGAGTGAAACGCCATCAAAAAGAAAAAAGAGAGAGGGAGGCAGGGAGGAAGGAAGGGAGGGAGGGAGGGAAGGAGGGAGGGAGGGAGGAAGGAAGGAAGGAAAAGGAAGGAAATAAACAAGCTTTTGTTTTAAAAAATTAACCCAGTCTTAGAGGCAATCAAACTGTTTTGTCTGAGAGGAAAATGGATTTGTAGCATTAGAAGAGGGCAAGGAGAATTTCCTGAGCCTGGCTTTGAGGGCATGGTGCTGAGGAGCCCTGCAGCCTCCTTTTGTGGCCAGATCCTGTTCCAGGCCTCCCACAGATCCCTGGGACCAGAGGGCCTCCAATGGGGATGACTGTGAGCTCAGGGAGGTGAGCAAAGGCACTGCTGACCTTAGCAGAGGTCTCCATGCCATAGAGAGAACTGGAGAAAGGGTGGTAGACTAGACCATTGTTTTGAGCAAAGAGCACCAGGGGTGGCAGGCACCCTTGACTAAGAGAAATCTTTCCCCCAATATGTGTAAGCTCCTGATAAAGGACCAAGATTGGATTTGCTACTCATTGTTGGATGGAAGCCAAGGGTATTTAATTTAGAAAATTAAAGAAATGTGACATTTCCACCACCTGTATGTCAGGGAACAAAGTAATACCTGTTTAACACCAGCCTCCACACTTTCCTCTAAAGTATTTAGGTTTTCTGGTTCAAAGAAGCCTCCAGCTTGATTTGTTGAACTGTGCCTCTTGGGAGTTGAAGGCAGGAAGTGTTCCAGGATATGTGCATATAGGGGTGCATGCTGCTCTGTGAAGGAGCCTTGCACTTGGGCCCCATTCCAGTCCCTCCCTTACCAATTCAATAGGAGCCTGAATCAATGGTGGACTCAAAGATATCCCCTGAAAAAGAGAAGAAAGGAAGCTGGGCAGAAGTTGCATTCAGGACCGGGATTGCTCAGGACTGGGGCTCCCAAAGCCTTGCTGCGAAACACATCCTCAAGTCTGTACTGCCCCCAGGTGGTCACACCAGAGCCCAGCTCTGCACTTGGTATGGAGAGAAGACTGTATGGGATGTGTGTGTTTCTTCCAGTTAGAGCTCTTGGGGACTCATCGGTAACGCTGATGAGATACAGAATTCCGAAGGAAGAGGAAGCCTTAGTGAGGAAGGGGGTGAGTTCTGTTTACTCTGAAGTATCTGTGGAATACACTTAAATATAGATATCTAGAAATCTGTCAAAATAAAAATTTAAAGGTCAGGAGAGAGATCTAAACTAGACACGCAGATAGGAGTGTTATTATCATATGTGTAGTAATTAAAACCAGGGGAACAGATGAGATCACCCAGGGAAAACGGGAGTAGAGACAAGGGCTGAGTTCCAAGGACAAAACTCTAGAATGGGCTAGGAAAGGTTTGTGATATAATCTTGTATATTTTCCTGGGGCTTTGGAATTTCTCAACTCATTACCATACTCATTATCTTTCATACTCATTATCTTAATTCTCATCTGGGAGGTTCTATAAAATACCTGGCAAAACCAGGTATGACTGGGATGATGCCAACACTGCAAGAAATCCCATCCATCGGAGAGGCAGGAGGTGGGGCCCGGACACGGTGGATATCATGAAGGATAGTGATTCCCAATGGTAGGCTTGACGCCCCAGGTTAGCAGGACACAGAATGACTCTAAGAGCACTTGAAGCTCTTGCCTAGACTCTTGGTGAAGAGCATAGCTGGTCTGTGGCGCTGGGTTAGACAAGCTGTTGCGGGACAGTGGCTGACCTGACAAAAGCTCTGCAGCAGGAGTTTATCTCCAGAAGCAGGTGCAGCCTGCCTATCTCTGCGTGTCCTACAGGCAGCAGTGCACTAGACCGAACTGAGGAATGGTCTTCCCAGCTGGGAAGAAAGGCATCCTTTCCAGAGACAGAAACAAAGCAGCAAGAATACTTGCTCCTTTCTGAGTGACTGGGGTTGGTGGGAGACATGAAGGTTGACCTGGCCCTACAAGGAGGTCTGTAAGGCAGAGGGCTAGAATGCAAGGCAGAGATAAATGCAATGAGGTGACTCCTTTGGTAGAGTCCCCACTTTCTTCAACTGGTCTCACCTACTCTGAACGTACTTCCTCCCACAGTATTTCGGAGCTTCCCGGTGTTATATGTGTTATTGTGCACCTATTCGCATGCTCCCTTGAGTTCCTCAGGCTGTTCATCCGTGTGGCTTCTCCAGGGTTTGCCTAATACTTAGGGGGAGCAGGGCCAGGTGCAGTGGCTCACGCCTGTAATCCCAGCACTTTGGGAGGCTGAGGGTGGGGGATCACCTGAGGTCGGGAGTTTGAGACCAGCCTGACCAACATGGAGAAACCCCGTCTCTATTAAAACTACAAAATTAGCCGGGCTTGGTGGCCTGTGCCTGTAATCCCAGCTACTCGGGAGGCTGAGGCAGGAGAATCACTTGAACCCAGGAGGCAGAGGTTACGGTGAGCTGAGATCGCACCACAGCACTCCAGCCTGGGCAACAAGAGCAAAACTCCGTCTCAAAAAAACATAGGGGGAGCAGTTAAGCTACCCGCGTGGCCAGAGGTTCCGGGCACCAGACCGTGGCTCTGCTCCTTATTGCTTGAGGTTTTGTTTAACTGCCCTGAACCTCAGTATTCTCATCTCAAAAATGCCTCAGGTTGTTATGAGAATTAGAGAATACTCAAAAAGCCTAAATTAATGATAGCATTCGATAGTGTCATTATTGTGACAGCTTCATCTACTACAAATATATTATCTTGTCTTTTTAGAAATTTCCACCATTAAAATGGCTCTTTAGGTTAAAGATCTCAGAGTCCTAGCATAATGCTTATAGGGAGAAATATGATTCTTACTATATTATTAGTCGTTATCATGATCCTGAATTGGTTTAGGTAAAGCAGAGGGCAGGAATGGGTCACAAACAGTAATTTTGTTTGGGCTCAGAGTGGGAGAAAGAAGTGTCCCCCAAACTTCAGTCATTTGAATAGCAACGTCAGGATATCAACCATATCCCCAAGCCAGCTATATTATTATTTACTCAATATTTTTCTTTAAATCAGCTAATAACTTTTCCAAAACATAAATACATTTGTGTAAATTGGAAATTTTATAGCATGTTACTGTCATTTTTCATAAACAATACAATCTTATAAAAAAATTAATAAAACGGTGTCAGTAAATTCTTTTTTTTTTTTTTTTTTTTGAGACGGAGTCTCGCTCTGCCGCCCAGGCTGGAGTGCAGTGGCCCGATCTCAGCTCACTGCAAGCTCCGCCTCCCGGGTTCACGCCATTCTCCTGCCTCAGCCTCCCGAGTAGTTGGGACTACAGGCGCCCGCCACCATGCCCGGCTAGTTTTTTGTATTTTTTTAGTGGAGACGGGGTTTCACCGTGTTAGCCAGGATGGTCTCGATCTCCTGACCTCGTGATCCACCCGTCTCGGCCTCCCAAAGTGCTGGGATTACAGGCTTGAGCCACCGGGCCCAGCCGGTGTCAGTAAATTCTAAATACTGTCAGCAGAAGAACACTCCAGGCCTGAGGTCTATTTTCTTGATTAAAAAGGAATAGATTAAAACGGAATAAGTTTTGGAATATGTTAATGACATATCAATCCCCACTGAGACTTTGTTCTAAATGAATCCAGGCTTGAAATCAAATTAAAAAGGGAATTACTTTTTCATGATGTGATGATTTTATGCTTGTCCATCTACCACCAAAAATCATCTTCTGTTTAACTTAAATCATCTCACATACCACCAGCGGTACATGTCCTAAGCTTTTGGAGACAAAAGGGCTGAAAGCAGGCTAACGAGTTCCACAAGTAAACTGAAAAAACTAAACTGGCCAACATCACCTCCTCTACAAGTTTGTGTAAATGCTCTACAACCTTTTGTAAAATTTCATCTTCGTATCCCCTTTGGGAACGAGGATAGAATGGCACACATAAATATGTTCAATAAATATCGGGATGCTGGGTGTGGGTAAAATGGTAGCAGAACAAGTCAATCTGAATAAGACCCTGGAAGTCCGAGGGGAAGATGGGTTTTCTGAAATACACTCCCTCATCTCCCACCTCCAAACAGTAACAGGCTCAGCCTGAAGTCAAAGCAAGATGTGGAAATGCCATACACAGCAGAGGAGAATTGGTTCTAAGGACTGAACTATATGAATAATATTTATTTCTCTCCTATTGGACTGGGGGATCTGGTTTTTGATAAATAACTATATTTACTCTTGTAATGGTCCTGCCCCATTTTCAAGTGATAGAACAACTCCAAAGTATCTTTCCCTCTTAAAGTTCATTTATAGTAAGTGATGTGCTTCACGTGTGTCTTGCACTGAACTGAAAACAAACCATCAAGGAACACTCCTCACCTGCCATATCCAAAAGGCACTCTAGGTTTGTATCCATTCTAACATATCTTCTTGATTTTGTACAGACAACATTAGCAATTGGTACATAACATCTGTCACTGCTGTTTCTAAAATAAAATATCTGAGTCTCTCAAAGGCAGTTTAGGAAATTCAGGATCTCCTAAGAGAAAGATGAAAACACCATCAGTAGATTCTCAGCCCTAGGACAGGCCAGCTTAAAGTGACTAGGCCTGTGGACAGAGATTAAACTGACAAACCTTATATACTTGGCCCTAGCCTGGAGCAGGGGATTGATATTTTTCTCTGAGAAGAACTTTAGAGGCCAAAGGAAAAGAGAGATTAAAAAGAAATTCCTCTCTGAACAGTTACACAGCTAAGGCAAAGATTTCAGAATTCTAGCCCATTACTCTTTCTCCCCAGCCTAGTTTGGTGCTATGACCAAATACTAAAAATAACCAATTTAGGACTACCACCAGAATTATTTATTTATGACTCTCATACCCCTTGGTGGATCACTGATGGCAAGTTCTAAGTGACTGGTTCTCTCTCCTTTGTGCCTCATCAGTCAGGGCATTTCCAAAGACTACTAATTATTTCAGTTTCAACCCAAGTTAAACATAATCAGGAAGTTAAATCCTACTGCTTTGGATCATGAGGTCAGGAGATTGAGACCATCCTGGCTAACATGGTGAAACCCCGTCTCTACTAAAAATACAAAACTCAGCCAGGTGTGGTGGCACACGCCTGTAGTCCCAGCTACTTGGGAGGCTGAGGCAGGAGAATCGCTTGAACCTGGGAGGTGGAAGTTGCAGTGAGCCAAGATCGCACCACTGCACTCCAGCCTGGGCGACAGAGCGAGACTCCGTCTCAAAAAAAAAAAAAAAAAAAAAGATAAAAAAAATCCTACTGCTGCCAAATCCTACTACTACCAAATTCCAAAGTCAAATATAAGTGAGTTGAGGATTGTCTACTGTCTAGAGAATTCTTGCCAAGCTCCCAATAGAAAAATGAGAGCTGGCCTCATTATTAAATCATGTTATCATCAGTGGCCCATTTTTTTTCCAGCTTTGGTGATGACATCCTTGTATCAGCAGAGTAGAGTTAAATTGTCAGATTCCCGAAGCAATTTACCTTTGCACTTACCTGTAGGTATTACTGAGAAGCAAGGATTGGTGAACTCAGGGTCCAGACTTCGGTTCAGTGACTTTGGTAGCCTGACCAAAGCTGTTCACTCCCTTCACGTTGCTTTTTATGCAACCCCGGGCTGTTAATGACTTCCAGCTGTGGGACGATCCCTCCGACCACTCTGCCTGGCCTCCCAGATCGTCAGTGCTTTCATGTCTAAGGAGGCTCTATATTTTCCTGCTGCATGGCCTTCTCTGCCTCAGGACTCCTATCTCCCAGGGTGCTGACAACTCAGCAAGGGTTTCCTTGGTGTGAGTTCTTTTGCTTATGGCAACTGAGCTATCACATTTCTAATCAGGAGCAGCCTGAAATTAAGGTGCAAAAATTAAATTGTGGAGACTAAAGGCATTTGGTGCAACTGAATTTCAGGCAGAGTCTGAAGTTCCCTGGAGTAGAGCTTGCTGTGTGGGAGCCTCCTACCCATGGCTTCAGAGCACTTTGATAATCTGAAATGTCTCTTAGCCATGTTAAAGCCCTGGTATAGCCAGAATCCAACAGATTTTCTGAACTAGATCTCCATCTGCTACCATTCTCCAAGTCTGAATCATGGCTTTGCCACTTACTAGCCTTGACCTCAGACAAATTATTGAACCTCTTTTGGCCTCACTTTCCTAAGATGTAAAATGCGGGCAATGAGACTTATTCTACAGTGCTAATGTGAGCTTTAAACAAGTTATGATATGTATAGCGTATGGTAGATGCTAAATGAACTTCACTTCCCTTAACTCTACCCTCTACATTTTAGAGGAAATCTGTTTACCTGCCTTACGTCTTGCTTAGTAGACAGGATGAGGCTTGGGTTGAAGAATATATTACTGAGGGGCAAGTCTAGAAAGGATGTGGGGTGGATACCATAGATAGTCATAGGGATTGGTGTTTCTCTTCCTCAAATCCTAGGTCATAATGATAAGACTAAGTGATTCTCTGACTTCAAGAATGCTTGCAATGTTCATTTCTGGGACAAGTTTCTCAGTAGGCACGACCAGAACTTCTTGTTAACATAGCCCAGCCCAGAACCTTGAAGATGGCAATGATTTTAATCTTACAGTATGGGGTGGAATAAGCTAAGCCACATATACACATGGCTTTTATATATGGCTCTTAAGAGCATAAGTAGTTGTCACAAGAACATGACATTTCCAGATCTATATTATGGATAATAATTTACATGACTATCAACTTTTGAAGCAGGAATCTTCTCTTATTCATGTTTATTCTCTTAAGTACATATGGCTTTGCATGTCAAAGTTGCTCATTAAATCAAATTGAATTGATTCAATATCAAAGGACATGAAACTGAAGGAAAAAATGGAAGTTAAAATTGTTGATGAGCAAGATCCAGACTGACCAAGAGAACCAAGAGGAAACCAAAGCTGAGCGGTATCTTGTCTCTATACCAGGCTTTGTTCATATAACTTTTATCTATGGACTTTCATTATCTTTTAGAAAGTTATCATTGCATTGGAAGACTAGCTTAGGAATGTGTTGTTAGTAGGAGAGCTGGCTAGAATAGGGGCTGGAATAGATAGTCTTATTCCTAAAGTCATGCCTAGTTACCAGAAAGTGAGACTCTTCCTTCCTGATTCCCTCCATGGAGTGGGTTAAGACAACAGTGTGCCACCAGCCATTATTTTCTTTTTCTCTTCATTTCTTTAGTAGAGATGGGGTCTCGCTTTGTTGCCCAGACTGGCCTTTGAACTTCTGGCCTCAAGTAATCCTCTTCCTGCCTCTGTCCCCTAGCCATGCCTGGCCCCACCCGCCATTGTATGTTGCCACAGGGCTGAGAGTTTGGCAGAAACCCCCTCTGCCTGCTCTGCCTGGGAAAAGCAGTATCCCTTAAGAGAATTTAAGTTTTAAGTCAATTGTTACCTCTGCAGTGTTTTGTCCTTGGTAGGCATGGTGTCCTTAGCTGGGCATGGTGGTGCGTGCCTGTAATCCCAGCTACTCAGGAGGTTGAGGCATGAGAATCACTTGAACCTAGGAGGCAGAGGTTGCAGTGAACCAAGATCTCACGACTGGACTCCAGCCTGGGAGACAGAGCAAGACTCCATCTCAAACAACAACAACAAAAACATATACTAAAATGGAATTTTATGGTATACAGTTCATTTTAATACATGTCTATATTCACATCACCACCACCACAAACAGGATATAGGGTATTTGCTGCTGTAGTTTATTAGTTAAAATTCTCCTTTTCCTTTTCCCTTAAGGCTTGGTTTTGCTACTTTCAGGCTTAATTGGTATGAGATATATATATATATATATATATATATATATATTTTTTTTTTTTTTTTTT
>NC_037678.1:68544315-68609747 GCF_003255815.1 Theropithecus gelada
ATTTTTTTTTTTTTTTTCCTGAGAGCTGAAATGTAAGTGTTCCAAACTAGGGGAGAGAGAAGTAGAGAAAGTGATTTACTCTTAGAATGGATTGGGGTGTTTATAAACTGTTTTTTGTTGTTGCTGTTGTTGTTGTTGTTTGAAACAGAGTTTAGCTGTTGTCACCTAGGCTGGAGTACAATAGCATGATCTCAGCTTACTGCAACCTCAGCCTCCTGGGTTGAAGCGATTCTCATGCCTCAGCCCCCCAAGTAGCTGGGATTCCAGGTGCCTGCCACCACACCGGCTAATTTTTTTATTTTTAGTAGAAACGGGGTTTCGCCATATTGGCCAGGCTGCTCTCGAACTCCTGACCTCAGGTGATCTGCCTGCCTTGGCCTCCCAAAGTGCTGGGATTACAGGTGTGAGCCACTGTGCCCGACCCGGGGTGTTTATTCACTGCCAGTGGGGTTGTTTCCTCTATTAGATTTTAACTCCTGAGTTCAGGGGCTGTGTCTTATTCACCTGTATATCCCCACTGCCTAGGGGGTCCATGGTGGCTGTTCAATAAATGCTTACTGATTGATATATAAGTCAAATATAACCAACATTGCAAAGTGTTACAGGTGTGAAATTGGTGGTACAGGTAATAAGCACTAGAGAAGCTCAGAAGAAGAAATCATTGTGGGCCAGGATGGTCAGAGAAGGTTCTACAGAAGGGGTAGAAATGTTTCATGAAAGAATTTGACTCTCTGGACAGAGATGGAATGAAATATAGACAGTGCACAGACTTCCAATCACTTAAACTCTGAGACCCTCACTTTCTTATTGATGCAAAAAGTATTTTTAAAATGAGAAGAGTAAACCTACATCATAAGCAAAGAGTAAATGAGATAGTTATATAATTAGCACAGAATGTGATACACACAAAAGAATTTTCTTTCCTCTGTACTTTTTCTTTTACTGACCTGTATAGCCATCCCATTGGATTTGAAAGCTTTCCTGAGTCTTCTGGAGCTCCTGGTGCCATTTCCTTCATAGCTGCAGTAGCTTTCCACACACCAGAGGAGATATTCCTGAAGCTAGGGGGGGCTTTGTTCACTCTCTGTGGATAAATGAGATAGATAAGTACTCTAAATACTTTTTGTTGTCTATCCTTGAGCACAGATGACTATGTTGGGCATAGGGAATTTCGCTGGGCAAAACATTTCCACTTTTATCTCCATTTCTACCTCACAGAACTTTACTATTAGAAGAGCTCTGGTAGGGCTCAGTGGCTCACACCTATAATTTGAGCACTTTGGGAGGCCACGATGGGAGAATCACTTGAGGCCATGACTTTGAGGCCAGGCCAGCCTGGGCAACATAATGAGACCTGTCTCTACAATTAATAAATAAATTGGCCAGGTGTGGTGGCACATGCTTGTGGTCCCAGCTACTCTGGATTGCTTGAGCCCAGTAGGTCAAAGCTGCAGTGAGCCATGATCACACCACTGCACGCCAGCCTGGACAACAGAGAGAGACTTTGTTTAAAAAAAAAAAAAAATTCTTGGAGATAATATAGTATATAACTTTTGTTTTACATATTAAAAAAAACAAATTTAGCCTAAAGCAATTAAGTGGTTAGTTAGTGGCAGAACTGTGAAATATACTTGGGTGTTTTTTGATGTCTTACCCAGTGCTCTTTCCAATTTATCAGGCTATTATATACTTCTATATTTTGGAAAGTCCCATTCACTTTTCACATTTCCATCAACATTGGCAACCCAGTTTTTCAGCGAAATTCAGAGACATCCTATACCTTTGGCTTGTTTACCAAAGGACTAGGAAGATCAAGTGATTGATACAAGTTGAGAATCACTAATCTGAAAATCTGAAATGTTCCAAAAGCTGCTGCTTTTTGAGTGCTGACATGAAACTCAAAGGAAAAGCCCATTGGAGCATTTTGGATTTGGGATTTGGGATGTTCAATCAGTTCATTGAATTAACCATTTCTATAAGGAGTCCTGGTTCTATGAATAATTTTTTAGGTCAGGCACAGTGGCTCATGCCTGTAATCCCAGCACTTTGGGAGGCCGAGGTTGGCAGATCACTTGAGGTCAGTTTGAGACCAGCCTGGCCAACATGGCAAAACTCCGGGATTACAGTTGTGAGCCACGGTGCCTGGCCTACTTACTCTCTTATTCTAAGAGTCAGACAACAAAGTATACTCTGTGAAGAATCATTTCCCTCCTCCGTCTCTGCTACCCTATTTCATCCCTTTTTTTTCCACCTGTCCCCTGTAGGTAAACAATTTTATTAATGTCTGGTTTATCCTTCCTGTATGTCCTTTGCACAAATAAGCAGACACATATATATTTTATTACATCCTTTATTACATAAAATGACACATGCTTTATTTGTTTGCTAGAGCTGCCGAAGCAAAATACTACAAACTGGGTTGGTTAAACACAAAAACGTTAAACAACAGAAATGTATTGTCCCACATTCTGACAGTTGGAAGCTCAAGGTCAAGTTACTGACAGGTTTGGTTTCTTCTGAGGCCTCTCTTTTACTTGCAGATGTTTGCCTTCTATGTCCTCACACGGTCTCTCCTCTGTGCACATGCTGTTGATATCTCTGTGTTCAAATTTCCTCTTAGGCTGGAATTGCACAGAAAGAAGATTAAAAACAAAAAAATAAATTTTTTCTTCTTGTAAGGACACCAGTCAGATTGAATTAGGACCCATCCTAACGGCCTCGTTTTAATTTAATCACCTTTGTAAACCCTGCATCTCCAAATAAGAGTCACATTCTAAGGTGGTGGGTGTTAGGACTTCAATATACCTTTTGGCAGTAGAGACAAAATTTAGGCTATGACACGTGCTATATAGACACTCTTTTGCACTTGGCTTTCATGGAAATTGTGTCCAGAATTAGGGCGTTCTCAGTGTAACTTCAAGATGAAGCCCTGGACCCTCGCAGTGTTATAGTTCTTAAAGATGGTATGTCCGGAGATTGCTCCTTCAGACGTTCAGACGTGTCTGGAATGTCTTCCTTCTGGCAGGTTCCTGGTCTCGCTGTCAGAAGTGAAGTTGCAGACCTTCGTAGTTAGTGTTACACCTCTTAAAGACAGCACGTCTGGACTTACTCATTCTTCCCTGTGGGCTCGTGGTCTCGCTGGCTTTACAAGTGAAGCTGCAGACCTTAGCAGTGAGTGTTACAGCTTTTTCAATCAGCAAGATTGATTACAAAGAGAGACACAACAAATCTTACACCCTTTCTAAGGTGACCCAATTGGGTGGCTGCTGGTTGCTTTGGGCAGCCTGCTTTTATTCCCTCATCTGGCCCCACCCACATCCTGCTGATTGGTCCATTTTACAGAGAGTTGGTTAGTCTATTTTACAGAGAGCTGATTGGTCCATTTTACAATCCCTGGGCTAGACACAGAGTGCTGATAGATGCATTTACAATCCTCTAGCTAGACAGAAAAGTTCTCCAAGTCCCCACTAGGTTAGCTAGATACAGAGTACTGATTGGTGTATTTACAAACCCTGAGCTAGACACAGAGTGCAGATTGGTGCATTTATAATCCTTTAGCTAGACACAGAGTGCTAGACAGAAAAGTTCTCCAAGTCCCCACTAGCTTAGCTAGATACAGAGTACTGATTGGTGTATTTACAAACCTTGAGCTAGACACAGAGTGATGATTGGTGTATTTACAATCCCTTAGCTAGACATGAAAGTTCTCCATAAAAGTTCTCCAAGTCCCCACTAGACTCAAGAGCCCAGCTGGCTTCACCTAGTGGATCCCGCACTGGGGCTGTGGGTGGAGCTGCCTGCCAGTCCTGCGCCACTGTGCACCCATACTCCTCAGCCCCTGGGCAGTTGATGAGACCCAGCGCCATGGAGGAGGGGGTGGCACTCGTCGGGGAGGCTCAGGCCGTGTGGGAGCCCACTGTGGAGTGGGGACTCAGACAAGGTGGGCTGTAGGTCCCAAGCCCTGCCCAGCGGGGAGGCAGCTGAGACCCGGCAAGAATTCAAGCGTGGTGCATGCGGGCCTGCAGTGCTGGGGGACCCGATGCAACCTCCGCAGCTGCTGGCCCGGGTGCTAAGCCCCTCACTGCCCTGGGCTGGTGGAGCTGGCCAGCAGCTCTGAGTGTGGGGCCCTCTAAGCCCGCACCAGCGCCCACCGGAATTTGCAATGGCCTGTGGGTGCCTCCTGCCTGCGCCTCTCCCTCCACACCTTCCCGCAAGCAGAGGGAGCCGGCTCTGGCCTCGGCCAGCCCAGAGAGGGGCTCCCACAGTGGAGTGGCAGGCTGAAGGGCTCCTCAAGCGCTGCCAGTGTGGATGCCGAGGCCGAGGAGGCACCGAGAGTGAGGGCTGCTAGCACATTATTACCTCTCAAAATCACTCCATATCAGTTAATAGAGATCATCCTGATACTATTTTACAGTTGCATAGTACCCCATTGTGTGGCTGTTCCTTGGTTTATGCACCCACTGTCCTGTGCATAGGTATTTAGGTTGTTTCTCATATTTTACAAATACAAACAATGCTGCAATGAATAATTGTGTGCATATGTATTTTCATATTGTTGGAGATTCTTAGATGTAGGATTTCTGGGTCACAAGGGACGTGCCTCAGGATAGGCAAATTCACAGAGAGAAAATAGATTAGTAGTTGCATGGTGGTAGGGCAGGAATGGGAAATGACTACTGATGTGTATAAGATTTCTTTCGGGCGTGTTAAAAATGTTAACATTAGACTATGGTGATGCTTGCACAACTTGGTTGAATATACTAAAAACCACTGAACTGTACATTTTAAATGGGTGACATTTATGTTATATGAAACATGTTTCAACAAAGCTATAAAAAATGCAAAGTGACCAGCCTGGCCAACATAGTGAAACCCCATCTCTACTAAAAATACAAAAAATTTAGCCAGGTATAGTGGTGGGCACCTGTAATCCCAGCTACTTGGGAGGTTGGGGCAAGGAGAATTGCTTGAACCTGGGAGGTGGAGGTTGAAGTGAGCTGAGTTTGTGCCCCTGCACTCTAGTCCAGGCAACAGAGTGAGACCCTGTCTCTATAAATAAATAAATATTTTTTTGTGGATTCCTGGGGATTTTATATGTAGACAATCATGGCATCCGCAAATAGAAACAGTTTTATGTCTTCCTTTCAGATCTCTATACCTTTATTTCCTTTTCTTACGTTATTATACTGGCTAGAACTTCTAGCACAATGTTGAATAAAAATGGTGAGAGAGACATTCTTGCCATGTTCCTTATCTTGGGGAAAAGCTTTTAGTGGTTACCCTAGGTATTTTATTACATATACACAACTTATCACAGTCTACTGATGTTATTTTACCAGTTCTAGTGAAGTGTAGAAACTATATCTCTCTTTACATCCATTCACCATCGTCTGCTTATAGTAGTTGTTTGCAATATATGAGCAAAAAGAAAATGCAGGGAATTCATCAGAGTCATTCCTCAGGTCCTGAGGTCCCTAATCAGTCTGCCTTTTTCTCTCCATCTTTCAGAACCTTCTGGTATCCGCTTTATATATACAGTCCACTGTTTTTTTGTTTTAGTGGAAGAAACAGAGAAAAGTACATCTACTACATCTTCCTGGAATTAGATGTCCTCAAATATTGTGTTTTTCAATCCTTGAATTTAAATCTCCTTTATTATATTGTATCTTCCTTTAAGTCCTTGAACATATTTATAAAGGCTTATTCAAAGCTTTTGTCTATTCATTCCATCATCTTGGAAATTATGGGCCTATTTCTATTGGTAAGTTTTTCTCCTGGTTATGGTTACATTTTCCTGCTTTGTTTTCCATCTAGTAACTTTTTAATGTATGTTGGACATTATGGATGCCATGTTGTTAAGTGTCTAGATTTTGTTGTCTCCCTTAATAAAGTGTTCAGCTTTGTTTAAGCAAGTCATTATTTTTTTAAGCAGGGAGTTAATTTACTTGAGGATCAATTTGATCCCTTTGAGGCATGTTTTTACATTTTGTTAGAGAGACTCTAGAACAACCTAAATACTAGTACATTTCATAAGACAAAATCTTTCTGGGGTCTCTACTGAATGCCCAGGGTGTTCAACAGAGTCTGTTCACTCTGATCTGTGGGAATTTAAACATCTCTCTGCCCAATTTAATCTCTGATAGTTGTTTGTTCCTTAGTAGTTGTTCTTTGCTCAGTCTCGTGGAATCTCACCAATGCATGTGCAGCTTAGTAGTTGGCCAAAGACTTAAGGGGAACCCTATGCAAATTTCTGGTGCACCTTCTCTGAATGGATCCCTTTTTTATGGTACTCTACCCTGTTGGGAGAAAAGCCTGGTGTTGAGAGAGAAGCTGAGACAGGGCTCTTTGCTTCCAGCACTCCTGTTATCTCAAGCAGCCATATGTTTCTCATTCACTTGATACACCCCCACATCCTCACGACCTGTTTGTTTGTTTGTTTGAGCACCAACAAATAGCAAGGGCTCCCACAGCTCCGGGCCTTCACAGCCTCCACACTCACAATGGCCCCTTGGTCCCACTTTCTCTCTCAAACTGTCTTTTTGTCATTCCTTTGACTCCGGTGGACTTCGTCACCCCCACGACCTGGTGTTGGGTCTGATCATTGCAACACTACCCCACAAACCCTGTATAACTTTGAGTTCCAATCTCTGTGTTCTCAGTTTGGTGAGATTGCTAAATTCTATTTGGCCCCTTTCTCTGTCCTGTAACTGGAAATTACCTCCAGGCAGAAGGAAAGAGCAATCATAATGTTCCCTTCTTTCAGGGATCATAGTAATGTACTGTCTGTGTACATCAGAAGATATTTATTTCATATATTTTGTCCATTTTTAGAATCGTGTGTGTGTGTGTGTGTGTGTGTGTGTCAAGGGCTAATCAAATACTAGTTTCTTCTTTATGTCCACAGAGGAAATCCTGTTTTGTGTTCTGAAAAGATAACTTTGGCTACTGGAGAATGGACTGGAGAAGGGCAAGAATAGAAGCAGGGAGAACTGTTAGGAGTCTATTTCAGTAGTCCAAGAAAGAAATAATGGTGGCTTTTGGATTACTTTGGAAATGGAGATAGGTGGATGAATGAGCTAATGCTTATTAGTTAGAAAATTCCCATATGCTTTGAACAAATGTTTTGAATAATTTATTTGAAATAAGAATAATGTATTATTTTTCTTTCTCCTTTTCCAAGTTCTCTGTTTTCTGTTTGCCCCTACACATTCCCAGTGTGGGAGACAAAGATAATTATTCTCATTTTTCAGATGAATAAACTAATACTTGAATGGTAGGATCACTTGCCAAGTTGTTTCAAAGAAATGATATTGGATTTCAGGTTCCTAGACTGCTAAGAGTTCCATAAGTGCTGCTTTCGAATTGGCTGAAACTATCATGCCGAATGACCTGGAGCCTTTAAAGTCTTTGGAAGCTTCTGCTTTTTGAAAATACAAGGTCTTCCTTCAAGATGTCTTTGTGTTGGAACTGAGTACTCCTTTCATATCTAAGATAATTGGGCTATTATCCACTGAAGGATTAAACTTATTTTATTTTGATGAGACCTTTCTTCAAATGACTTACAGTAGGTTCTGGGAAAATGAATCGTGCCCCCTAAAGCATGATGCTTCAGTAGTACAGTGCCTGCAGCTCCACAGACTAGAGTTTAATTATTAAAATGATTTAAAAGTTCATTATAATGACCTTACAATTTCAAACTCTAAGTTTTCCTTCCTGTTTGTCATGGTCCTCTTGTAATTCAATGAATAATAATATTATTATTTTTTTCTTTAGAGATGGGGTCTTGCTCTGTTGTCCAGTCTGGAGTGCATCATGCCCAGCTAATTTATTTTTTAAATTTTGTGTAGAGATGGAGGTCTTGCTTTGCTGCCCAGGCTGGTCTCGAACTCTTGGGCTCAAGCAATCCTCCCGCCTTGGCCCTCCCAAAGTGCTGGGATTACAGATGTGAGCTGCAATCCTGGCTCAATGAATAATATTCTTTTGATCATTGTTTTATATTAATTCCCCCATGTAATAAAGAGTCAAGACATGCTGTAGGCAAAATTGTAGAGCTGATGAATTATTTTCCAATTTAACTTCATTTTTTTGGCCAGGTGCAGTGACTTATGCCTGTAATCCCAGTACTTTGGGAGGCTGAGGCAGGAGGATCGCTTGAGGTCAGGAGTTTGAGACTAGCCTTGGCAACACAGGGAGACCCCACCTCTTAAACAACAACCACCAAAAAAGCTGGGCATGGTGGCACACACCCATCATCCCAACTTCTCCAGAGGCTGAAGCAGGAGAATCCCTTGTGCCCAGGAGTTCAAGGATGCAGTGAGATATAATGCTACCATTGTACTCCAGCCTGGGTGACACAGCAAGACTGTCTCTAAAAAATAAAAATAAAAAGTAGACTGGGTGCAGTGGCTCACACCTGTAATCCTTGCACTTGGGGACACCAAGGTAGGTGGATCACCTGAGGTCAGGAGTTCAAGACCAGCCTGGGCAACATAATGAAACCCCATCTCTACTAAAAATGCAAAACATTAGCTGTGCGTGGTAGCCTGCACCTGTAATCCCAGCTACTCAGGAGGCTGAGACAGGAGAATCGCTTGAACCCGGGAGGTGGAGTTTGTAGTGAGCCGAGATCGCACCACTGCATTCCAGCCTGGGTGACAGAGTGAGATTCCGTCAAATAAATAAATAAATACATATTTTTTTTTAAAAGTAAAAAAAATCTTCATTTTTTTTGCCCCCACTCTATTCTCTTGCTGTGGCTGTTTTCCTTTCACTTATGGAGAACCAAAATATTATGTGATAAAAAAGACTGTAGCATAGCACAGTCATCAGATCTGGGCTTCAAACCTGCCTGTCTTTCTGGAAAGGTCTTGGGACTTTGAGTAAAGTTCTTGGGGAGCCATAACAACAGTACTTATGTCAGTGCTGTTATGACAGAAGAGGTAATATATGTAAAGTGTTTAGCGCATCACCTTGTTCACTTGTTTCTTCTTTCGTTTGATGAACATGGATGGATGTGTAATTAGAATTGTTCTCAGCAATGTCAGTGGGATGGATGAGCGGTGAAGAAGTATGACACATGATTTTTTTTAGGGACTTGTTTTATTCACATTAAGTTCTAGGTTAAATCGTACTTATTGCTTCTTTCTCCCACAACTAAAAGGACATAGTTCTTTCTCTCATTTATAAAACTGCTAACAATGTTTCTGGCCAGGACAGGCTGTTGTGCACATAAGAGAAAGTTGTTAGGCAGCCCTTTTTTGTGTTCTCTCAGGGTACGTATCAAACAGAACACAACTGATTTCTTGACTGTCTTTCTTAGAAGAAAGTAAGCTCCTCAAGGGCGAGAACTACAACTGGCTTATCTTTGAATCTCAAATTCCCAGCAGAGTGTTTGCTACATATTTCACATTCAAGAAATATTTATTTATTTATTTATTATTTTCATTTATTTATTTTTTGAGACAGTCTTTCTCTGTCGCCCAGGCTGGAGTGCAGTGGCGTGATCTCAGCTCACTGCAGGCTCCTCCTCCCAGGTTCACGCCATTCTCCTGCCTCAGCCTCCCAAGTAGCTGGGACTACAGGCGCCCGCCACCACGCCTGGCTAATTTTTTGTATTTTTTTTTTTTTTTTTTTTTAGTAGAGATGGGGTTTCACCGTGTTAGCCAGGATGGTCTGGATATCCTGATCTCGTGATCCGCCTGTCTCAGCCTCCCAAAGTGCTGAGATTACAGGCGTGAGCCACTGTGCCCGGCCAAGAAATATTTACTGAATATGTGAATAATAATATAATAATTGAAGTAATCTCCTGTGTGTGTTCTGCTTACCATCTCCCCCAGTCTATATACATGAATCTGATCACTCAACAATTCAACTATTATTGACAGCCTACTAGATGAAAAGCTATATATGCAATGGACTGGAGGATACAGGGATGAAGAAGGCAGGCTCCCACCCTCAAGAAAGTGACATCAATTATTTAAGTTCAAGGATTATATTCTTCCTCTCATCAAAATTTTCAGTGGCTCCCTGTTGCTCGGAGAATAAAATCCAAACTCTTTAGTACGAAATTCAAGGCCTTTTTTCAGACTGGCCTTAGCTCTTCCTCCTATATTATCTGTTACTCCTTGCTACACATATGGTAGTGGCTTTAATTTCTGTCTACTCAGTATCCTTCCTAACAGATCCTCCCTTTCAGGCTGTGGTGACTGAGAGGTGGGATCCTTCTTTCTTGAGATCTGATTCTCTGAATGAAAACATTCTTCCTTTTGCTTAAAAGAGCTCAAACATTAGCTGGATGTGGTGACATGTGCCTGTAGTCTCAGCTACTTCGGAGGCTGAGGCAAGAGATTCACTTGAACCTGGGAGGTGGAGGCTGCAGTGAGCCGACATTGTGCCACCACATTCCATCCTGGGTGACAAAGTGAGACCCTACCTTAAAAAACAAAACAACAAACAAACAACAACAAAAAAACCTCAAATAGTCACTTATTGACACACAAATCCTCCTGTTTAACCGACTGGTTTCCTTATTGCTTCCTGCATATAGCTGCTATTTCAGCTAGTACCTTTATTCAGTTCCTCCTTTGGGAGGTCCTCTTCTCTCTTTTTTAGCTTTTTTTGTTTTTTGTCTTTTTTTTTTTTTTTGAGACCAGATCTCACTCTGTCACCCAGCCTGGAGTGCAGTGGCACAATCATGGCTCACTGCAGCCTATCCCCCGGGCTCAAGTGATCATCCCACCTTAGCCTTGGGAGTAGCTGGGACCACAGGCATGCACCGCCATGCCCAGCTAATTTTTTTTGTTGTTTTGTTTCTAAAGACAGGGTCTCCCTATGTTGCCCAGGCTGGTCTTGAGTTCCTGGCCTCAAGTAATCCACTTGCCTTGGCCTCTCAAAGTGCTGGGATTACAGGCGTGAGCCATGGCACCTGGCCTGCAAAGCCCTCTTTTAAGATCTCCACATATTTTTGTCCTATGAGTCCTTCCAGGCCAAGCTCAAATCCTACTTGCTTCCCAAAGCCTTTCCTTCCATCCTTTTCCCAGCATTACTATAGCTTACTATGCTGAAATCCCTTTCTTTTGTCAGCTGGGATATGCTGCCTATTTTGTTATTTTTCTTTTCATACATAGGTCCCTTTTCTCTGTATGATTCCGATTTTAGTATATGTACTGCAAAGCAAGCACCCTTTTTCTCATTGTAGAATGAGGGTTCTCAAAGTATTGTCCAGGGATCCTTGAGGGGTCCTTGAGGAGCTTTCAGTGGGTACATGAGGTCAAAACTATTTTCTACATGATACTAAGACAGTAGTTGCCTTTTTCACTCTGTTCCTCTCACAAGTGGAATTTTCTAGATAATATATGGCATATGATATCACAACAAGTTTTGTTTTTTGTTTTTTGTTTGTTTGTTTTTGCTTTTTTTAGACAGAGTCTTGCTGTGTCATGCAGGCTGGAGTGCAATGGCGCCATCTCAGCTCCCTGCAACCTCTGCCTCCCGGGTTCCCAAAGTGTTGGGATTACAGGTGTGAGCCACTGTGCCCAGCCTCATATCACAACAAATTAAATGCAGAAGCAGACATGATAATCCAGTTGTCTTACTAAGCCATACATTGAAGAGATTCACAGAAATCTAAAACAATACCAATCTTTTCACTACTTTTTTGTTTTAGAAAACACAGTTTTCAGGGCTAGGTGTGGTGGCTCATGCCTGTAATCCCAGCTCTATGGGAGGCTGAGGCAGGTGGATCACAAGGTCAGGAGATCGAGACCATCCTGGCTAACACGGTGAAACCCCGTCTCTACTAAAAATATAAAAATTAGCCGGGTGTGGTGATGGGTGCCTGTAGTCCCAGCCACTCGGGAGAGGCTGAGACAGGAGAATCAATTGAAACAAAACCCTACCTCCAAAAAAAAAAAAAAAGGTCCTGAGACCAAAACGTTTAAGAACTGCTACTCTAGATTATAAGAAGGTGGAAAATGGGTCTAATGCTTCTTTGTATCTCCTGTAGGGGTAACAGGAAAGCTACCCCTCTGCCCTCTGAAGGTTCTGAAAATGAACTGAGAAAAGGCAAATTCATCGGAGAAAAGGCAAGGCATGCACAATTTATTTTAACATGCACGAGAGGAAAATGACTGGAGAGTGATAACTTCACAACCCCATGGGGTACAGAGGCTTATATACTCTTCTTCATAAGAGGATGAGAGATGGGGAAATGTGGATGATTCTGGGGGTAAAGTAAATGATTTTTAGGATAATTCAACGGGCTTGGAGAACATACAATGTCTGTTGGGCCTGCAGAGCAGACAATGGTTTATGCCGGTGACAAAAATCTGTTAAGCTGTGTTGATAAAACTTCACTCTCTCTTCCTGTGATGAAGTTAAATTAATGAAAATTCAGAAAAGGGACCAGAAGTAACTCTTTTCTCCTTTGGCAGGTCTGGAGTTCAGGTGGATAAGGGAATAACAGAGTAAAGCTACTTCCAGCACCTGCTGGTCTCCAAAGGCCTTTAATTTAAAATAATCAGCACACCAGGATGGGGTGAAATTCTCTGATCTCCTTCACTTCACTGCCATGTACGTTGTAAGATTTCAATAAATTCCATAACATAAAAAGTTAAAAAGAGGTCGGGTGTGGTGGCTCACGCCTGTAATCCTAGCACTTTGGGAGGCTGAGATGAGCAGATCATTTGAGGTCAAGAGTTCAAGACCAGCCTGACCAAATGGTGAAATCTCGTCTCTACTAAAAATACAAAAATTGCTGGGTGTGGTGGTGTGCACCTGTAGTCCCAGCTACTCAGGAGGCTGAGGCAGGAGAATTGCTTGAACCTGGGAGGCGGAGGTTGCAGTGAGCCGAGATCATACCACTGTACTCCAGCCTGGGTGACAGAGCAAGACTCCATCTTGAGGGGAAAAAAAAGTAAAAAAGAAAAAAGAAAGATCCCAATAAACATTAATTTATTATGAAAATGTGGGAATCTGGGGACACAAATGTCAATAAATGAAAGGTTTTTTTTTTATGGGGAATATTTTATAATCATTGAGGCAGGAAAATAGGGTCTGGAGGCAGGGAACCTAAGGCCAATTCCCACTTCAGCTAGGACAGGAAATATCCTCTCCATAGGGCATAGGCCAAGTAAATAACTTTGTAACTCTACTTCATCCTCTCTATTTGCATAGGGCCTACCTGAAATAACCAATAGAATCCTCTAGAGGGTATTTAAACTCCCCAAAATTCTGTAATGGGGCCCTTGAGCCCCTACGCTCAGGCTCCTCCCACACTGTGCAGTGTTCTTTCATTTTCAATAAATTCCTTCATTCCTTCCTTGCTTTGTTTGTGCGTTTTGTCCAATTCTTTATTCAAGATGCCAAGAATCTAGACACCCTCCACCAGGGACAATCATCTTAAATGTTACATTTTTTTTCCCCTAGGTACAACTCCCGTAGGTGTAACAATCTTACCTGTTTCTTCTGCTGAGTGTTCATGTGTGAAACAAAAAATGAGTAAAAGGAACACTTTACTGAACCTGAGGGTGCTCATGGACTGTCAATATAGGGGAGAAGACATTGCTCAGAAAAATGTAAACCCTGCAAAAAGTTTGCTGGGAATGTTAATTTGCAAGTGCCCCCACCATAGAATGAGAGAGCTTTAGTGAGGAGGGAAAACAGCATCATGTAAAGCACCCAAGATTAAGGAGAAACAGCTGCAAGGCACAAACTATTTGATTTTAATTATGTGGAAGATAATTGGCCCAATTGTTTGTCAAAGATTTGGAAACAAAAGCATACCAGGGAAAAACAAACAATGATGCAAGAACTGCTGATGCCGGGACAATGAGATTAATTTCAACCTAAATTATCCCTTAAGGCACAGTCTCTGCAAACTAGGAAATTTTTTTTTTTTTCTTTTCTTTTCTTTTTTTTTTTTCAGGCTGGAATGCAGTGGCAAGGTTTTGGCTCACTGCAACTTCCGCCTCCTGGGTTCAAGCGATTCTCTTGCCTCAACCTTCCAAGTAGCTGGGATTATAGGCATGTGCCACCATACCCAGCAAATTTTTGTATTTTTAGTAGAGATGGGGTTTCACCATGTTGGCCAGGCCGGTCTTGAACTCTTGACCTTGATCCGCCCACCTTGGCCTCCCAAAGTGCTGGGATTACAGGTGTGAACCACCGCACCCAGCCCGGAAAATATTTCAATTAAAGTTTTCTAAACCTGCTTTGGAGCTTTAAGAAGTTGTAAATATGTCAGATTCTGAAAAATGATCTCCAATAAAACTTCAGTTCTCTTCCTTATTAGAGGATTTTATATTGTACTGTCATTTGATCAAACCCTCTATGAAGGCTTTGTGAGTTATAAGGTCTCTGTGACAGCTACTCAACTCTACTTGTCCAAAAGCTGCAACAAAGGTTTGCAAACAAGAGGGCATGACTTGCTCCAATAATACTTTATTTACAGAAAAGGGGGTGGGCCAGATTTGGCCAGCTTCCGGACGTAGTTTACCAACCCCTAGTCTATCTGATCAAACCCAAATGTTCGCTCTGGCACCTCAGCAGAACATTTCCATCATTTGTCTCTCTAATCTTTTATTGTTTTCTTTTTTTTTTTTTTTTTTTTTTTTTTGAGACGGAGTCTTGCTCTGTTGCCCAGGCTGGAGTGCAGTGGCGCAATCTCGGCTCACTGCAAGCTCCGCCTCCCGGGTTCACGCCATTCTCCTGCCTCAGCCTCCCGAGTAGCTGGGACTACAGGCGCCCGCCGCTGCGCCCGGCTAATTTTTTCTATTTTTAGTAGAGACGGGGTTTCACCATGGTCTCGATCTCCTGACCTTGTGATCCACCCGCCTCGGCCTCCCAAAGTGCTGGGATTACAGGCGTGAGCCACCGCGCCCGGCCTCTTTTATTGTTTTCAACGTTTAGTCTAGTTCCAGTCCAGATGTCCTCCCATCTCCCAAGTGCTCTGTCATTCTTGCTTTCAGGACTTTGCATATGTGGATTCCTCAACAGCCTCTTCCCTACATTCTACCTTTTCAAGTCCTACCCATCCTTTAAGGGTCTGACTATACCTTCTTCATGATGCCTTTTACGAGTAACTCCAACAAACATCCTTTCTCCTTTTTCTCAAGCTTTTGTGACTATCCATAACCCTTAGTATAGCAAAATATTTTGAACATATTATTATGGGGTCCTAGTAAGTCAATAAGTTAATGGAACAGGAAGGAGCCAGGCTGGCAGAACAGGGGCTTAATCTCGTTTGTAACTCCTTTGTGTGAAAAAACCACAGCCACTATCTTGCAACTCCAGAAACGAAAGTCATGCTGGTTGCAAGATGGCTAAGAACAGTAGAGTGTTTCCCTTGGGCACCTGAAGAGGAAAGGCCTGGCAGTGAAAAATTGCCCCAATGTATTCTTACTATACAGCACAAGCTCACTTGTACGTAGATCTCTCCAACACTGTCCTATAAAACCCTCTTGCTGGGTGCGGTGGCTCATACCTGTAATCCCAGCACTTTGGGAGGCCAAGGCAGGTGGATCACGAGGTCAGGAGTTAGAGACTAGCCTGCCAACATGGTGAAACCCTGTCTCCACTAAAAATACAAAAATTAGGCGGGTGTGGTGGCACGTGCCTGCAGTCCCAGCTACTCAGGAGGCCGAGGCAGAAGAGTCTCTTGAACCTGGGAGGCGGAGGTTGCACTGAGCCGAGATTGCGCCACTGCACTCCAGCCTGGGCGACAGACTCTGGGCGACCCCGTCTCAAAAAAGAAAAAAAAAAAAAAACCCTATCACATTTCTGCCTCTTGGCAGATAGCAGCTCTCTCACTACTGCCTGCTGCTGCTATAAAGCAGCATTCCCCTAATAAATTTGCTGCTGTTTTCTTTTTTATCTTTCTTTCTCTTTTTTTGAGACTGAATCTTGTTCTGTCACCAGTTCAAGCGATTCTCCTGCCTCAGCCTCCCGAGTAGCTGGGACTGCAGGCGCCCACCACCCCACCCGGCTAATTTCTGTATTTTTAGTAGAGACAGGGTTTCACCGTGTTGGCCAGGATGGTCTCAATCTCCTGACCTCGTGATCCGCCCAACTCAGCCTCCCAAAATGCTGGGATTACAGGTGTGAGCCACCGCGCCCGGCCGCTTCTGTTATTTTATTTCTGTCTTAGTAAATTCTTTTATCACCCTGAATTATCACTGCACATGGCACTTATTTCAGGCACTTTAGTCAATCATAGTATGACAAAACACTAGCTTATATAGATCTCTGTCTTTTTATTTTTATTAAGAGACAGGCCGGGCGCGGTGGCTCAAGCCTGTAATCCCAGCACTTTGGGAGGCCGAGACGGGTGGATCACGAGGTCAGAAGATCGAGACCATCCTGGCGAACACGGTGAAACCCCGTCTCTACTAAAAAATACAAAAAACTAGCCGGGCGAGATGGCGGGCGCCTGTAGTCCCAGTTACTTGGGAGGCTGAGGCAGGAGAATGGCGTAAACCCGGGAGGCGGAGCTTGCAGTGAGCTGAGATCCGGCCACTGCACTCCAGCCCGGGCGACAGAGCGAGACTCCGTCTCACAAAAAAAAAAAAAAAAAAAAAAAGAGACAGGGTCTCAACCGGGAGCAGTGGTTCATGCCTATAAACCCAGCACTTTGGGAGGCTGAGACAGGTGGATCACAAGGTCAGGAGACTGAGACCATCCTGGCCGACACGGTGAAACCCTGTCTCTACTAAAAATACAAAAAATTAGCCGGGCGTGGTGGCCTGCACCTGTAGTCCCAACTACTCAGGAGGCTGAGGCAGGAGAATCGCTTGAACCTGGGAGGTAGAGGTTGTGGTGAGCTGAGATCGGGCCACTGCACTCTAGCCTGGGTGACAAAGCGAGACTCTGTCTCAAAAAAAAAAAAAAAAATTAGAGAGAGAGAGACAGAGTCTCACAGCCAGGTGCAGTGGCTCATGCCTCTAATACCAGCACTTTGGGAGGCTGAGGTGGGCAGATCACTTGAGGTCAAGAGTTCAAAACTAGCCTGGCCAAAATGGTGAAACCCCATCTCTACTAAAAATATAAAAATTAGCCAGGTATGGTGGCACATGCCTGTTGTCCCAGCTACTTGGAGGCTGAGGCAGGAGAATGACTTGAACCCGGGAGACTGAGATTGTGCCATTTGCACTCCAGCCTGGGTGACAGAGTGAGACTCCATCTCAAAAAAAAAAAAAAAAAAAAAAAGGAGACAGGGTCTCACTCTGTCATCCAGGCTGGAGTACAGTGGTTGCAATCATGGCTCATTGCAGCCTTGAACTCCTGGGCTCAAGAGATCCTCCATCTCAGCCTCCCAAGTAGTTAGGACTATAGGCATAAGCCACTTAGCCCAGCTAATTTATTTTATTTTTTTGTAGGAATGGGGTCTCACCCAAGCTAGTCTGAAACTCCTGACCTCAAGCAATCCTCTGGTTTTAGCCTCCCAAAGTGCTGGGAACCTGGCCTCTAATTGTCTTTTTCAGGCAAATCTTGACTGGATGGCAGAAGCCCACTCAGAGCTAGAGTTACTGTAAAGCTAATTTAGCTTTAAAGACCTTTACTTGCTCAGTTTTCTGTACTTCATTTTGTATCTATAATTCTATATTCTCTTACTTAAAGAGGGACTCCAAATTTGTACACGCTCCAGGGTCCATAAGTTCTGGGCTCACCACAAGGTCTTGTACAAAGTTGGTACAGTAGAGATTGCTAATCATCCCTCAATATCCATTTTCCTTGCTGGAATGCCAATCCCTCAGGTTGTTGTGTAAGGAAGAAATACACATCTTGTTATGCCCAGATCGTTTGTTCCCCAAAGAAGACCACCAGAGTCCAGAGTCAAAGCCAAGTGGCAAGGATCTTTACTGCAAGTTCGAACTTGGTCCCTCCATTCCACAGCATACAAGAGGGCCCCGAACAATGCGAGTGCTTGCTTTTTATAGCCCGATGTAAACAGGATATGTAAAGTTATAGGGAACAAGGTAATTCTCTCGGTTACAGCATTACAATTGGTTAACATTCTACATTTAGCATTCCTTATCGGAGATCTCCCAGGTGATGTTTTTCTGAAGTTTGAAAGAAATATGGAGGAATGTGTTTGTGCTGGGCTCAGGAAGTTGGGAGATATATGGGGGATGTGCCTCATTCCTTTCAATCTATCTTGTTTAAGTCACTGGTCTTTTTTTTTTTTTTCCGTCTCTCTGTAATAGCAGCTTAGACCTTGCATCATAAGCTGGCCACAGTAAGTGCTCAATAACATTTATTAAATTAAATGTGGCCATTAACTGCTGGGCATAGTTGCACTTGTAGTCCTAGCTACTAGGGAAGCTGAGGTAGGAGGATTGCTTGAGCCCAGGAGTTTGGGACCAGCCTGGGCAAGACCCCACCTCTAAAATTAAAAAATTTTTTTAATTTTTTTTTTTTTTTTTTTTTTGAGATGGAGTCTCGCTCTGTCACCCAGGCTGGAGTGCAGTGGCCGAATCTCAGCTCACTGCAAGTTCCACCTCCCGGGTTTACGCCATTCTCCTGCCTCAGCCTCCCAAGTAGCTGGGACTACAGGCGCCCGCCACCTCGCCCGGCTAGTTTTTTTGTATTTTTTAGTAGAGATGGGGTTTCACCGTGTTAGCCAGGATGGTCTCGATCTCCTGACCTCGTGATCCGCCCATCTCGGCCTCCCAAAGTGCTGGGATTACAGGCGTGAGCCACCGCCAGTCTTGTTCTTTCTGTTGTTCTCTGCTCCCTTCCCTCCTCCTCTCTTCCACACTCCTTCTCAAATTCCACTCTATTTCCTTTTTCAGCTCAACACTGCAGTGAAAAGAGACAGTCTGTCATCTTGCAGGAGCTTAGAGATTAGTGGGGGCCACAGATTAATAAACCAAGGAAGAGAAGGACAGTTCCAGACAGACAATAGCACATGTAAACGCAGAGGCCAGAGCAGTACAGCTCTTTCCACAAACAACTCCATGTGGTTAGAGGACTGGGAACAGATGTGGAGGATAGGGTGCCGAGATTGGAGAGAGTGAAAAGGGTCACAGTTGCCATGCTAACAAAGCCTTACTTGCAGTGCTAACAGACAGGATTTTAGTCGGTGGGCAGTGAAGAACCCTCTAACAGTGGTGAGGAGGAAAAGACTGGTGGGGAATTATATTAGAGGCAGGGGAATTAGTTGCAGGTTATTGTAAAAGTTCAGCAAAGACATGAAGAAGACCTTACCTAAGGCACTGGAGGTGAAGATTTTTTTCTTTAACACTAGCTTTAAGCAAATTGATTATAAAGTTCCTTGGTGTTATTTTCTTCATGCTTCCTATGTTTAGGGTTTGTTGAACTTCTTGTGTCTATGGGTTTATACTTTTCATCAAATTTGAAAAATTTTGGGTCATTATTTGCTCATTACTATTTGGTCATTATTTCTTTTTTTCTGTACCCTCCCTTCTCTTTTGGGGTCTCTAATTACACATATATTAGGCCACCCTATGTTGTCTCAGGGCTCACTGGTGTGCTCTTTGTGAAGTATTTTTTCTCTATGTGTTTTATTTATTTCTTTTTTTTTCCTTTTTTTTTTTTTTTTCCTGAGACGGAGTCTCGCTGTCTCCCAGGCTGGAGTGCAGAGGCGTGATCTCGGCTCACTGCAAGCTCCGCCTCCCGGGTTCACACTGTTCTCCTGCCTCAGCCTCCTGAGTAGCTGGGACTAGAGGCGCCTGCCACCAGGCCCAGCTAATTTTTCATATTTTTAGTAGAGACGGGGTTTCACCGTGTTAGCCAGGATGGTCTCGATCTCCTGACCTCATGATCCGCCCGCCTCGGCCTCCCAAAGTGCTGGGATTACAGGCGTGAGCCACCACACCTGGCCTATTGTTTTTATAGCTATGTCTTCAAGTTATTTAGTCTTTCCTTTGGCAGTGTTTAATTTGCTGTTAATCTTATCCATTGTATTTTTCATATCAAATACTATATTTTTCATCTCTAGAAGTTAGATTTAAATCTTTTAAAATATCTTCCATGTCTCTACTTATCATTTTCAGTCTTTCCTCTAGTTTCTTGAACATGTGGAATACAGTTATAAGAATTGTTTTAATGTCTCTGTCTACCAATTATATCTTCTGTATAA
Organism: Theropithecus gelada; assembly: GCF_003255815.1. Lineage (NCBI taxonomy): Eukaryota > Metazoa > Chordata > Mammalia > Primates > Cercopithecidae > Theropithecus > Theropithecus gelada. The sequence goes on from NC_037678.1 coordinate 68,564,414, forward strand.
TTCTTTATCTGTTTTTATTGATCTGATTTTTCTCCTCATTATGGATTACATTTTCCTGTTTCTTTGCAGGCCTGATAACTTTTTTTGAATGCCAGACATAGTGAATTTTATCTTGCTGGGGCTGGTACTCTGAGGATTATTCCTTCTGCTCTTTTCTGTTGCTACTTTGTCCAGCTTCAGGTAGTTTCTTCAAACTCCTGTTCTCATCAGCACTAATTTCAGGACGGGGGACTAGAGAATAGGAAACAGGGGTAAAAGTCCAGGAAGTAAATATGCTCAACTTTCTGAATTTCTCATATTGTTAGGCTAACAGAATTAAGTCTAGCTAGGATTCTTGTTAGATCTTAAGGAAATACAGCCATGCTGTAAAAGGACTGAAAAAAGAAGATCAAACTTTAAGAGTAGGTCACAGCCTATGATGGGAAGGGTCAAAAGTCAATTCATAAATAAATGACCCAGGAAGTCCCTGGATTGTTCTCTCTACTCTGGAGTCCTTTCTTTATTCGCACGACTAGGTGCTAACTTTGTTCTAGGTCTAAAATGTTTACCTCCTAATTCTAAAGGTGATGATCTTATCAACTCTAATCCTACCTTAAGGGATCAATTTCATTTTCATATCTCACTGTATGAGTCAGAGAAGGCTGGAAAAAGATTTTCTTGTACATTTGAAAAGTTATTTGCAATTAAGACGTTACTGCTAAGCCCATATTTTTGGTAACTTGCCTGGGATAGATTCTATTGACAATTATGAGTGTATGATTCCTTAATTTGTAACTTTTTTTTTTTTTGAAATGGAGTCTCGCTCTGTTGCCCAGACTGGAGTGCAGTGGCACGATCTCGGCTTGCTGCAAGCTCTGCCTCCTGGGTTCACACCATTCTCCTGCCTCAGCCTCCCAAGTAGTTGGGACCACAGGTGCCTGCCACCACACCTGGCTAATTTTTTGTATTTTTAGTAGAAACGGGGTTTCACTGTTTTAGCCAGGATGGTCTTGATCTCCTGACCTTGTGATCCACCTGCCTCGGCCTCCCAAAGTGCTGGAATTAAAGGCATGAGCCACCACACTAGGCCAACTTTTTATTTAAGGATGAAAGTATGGGAAAATGTAAGCTGTTTCTGGAATATGATGAATATTTTTCAAATCAACACACTCTTTCAGAGACATTTTTCTTTACATAAAAGAGCAACTAGTCAACCCTAGCACATTTTAAGAAAAGGGTTTAATAGCAAAAGCTCCAAGACTACTCCAAAGGAGTCATATTCCAGCAAGCCTTAGGAGGGAGGACAAGCCAAGGCAGCTTCAAAAAACAAGAACTATAAATCAAAAAGTGTCAAAGACAGGTCAATTGATTTAGAGGTTTATTGTGCAAAGGCTGAGGACATGCCCAGGAAAAAGACAAACAACTTACAGCAGATCTGTGGCTTGTGTTGTTGTCCAAGAAGGTTTTGAGGACTTCAGTATTTAAAGGGGAAGGAGCAGGCAGGAGGGGAAAGAGGAACAGCCAATTTATCTGGCACTCAGTAAATCTGCATTTTATGTAAGATAACAAATATAGAGTACAGGAAGAAGTCAAATATGCATTTGTCTCAGGGTGGCCAGAGATATGATTTCTATTCTTGTCTTTGTCCTCTACCTGAGAAGATAAGCTGTTAATTTGCATTATTAGGGTGAGGGACATTCCCATGTGGGGATATTCGTGGCTTCTATATTGAAATTATCTGTTTAGAAACAAAAGGAAGGCAGTTTTTTACATGACTCAGTTCCCGAGCTTAACTTTTCCCTTTGGCATGGTGAGTTTGGGGTTCCAATATTTTATTTTCTTTTCACAAACCCAGGCTTTCTGTTGAGCCTTCTTTTTACAGACTGTGTTTGTCCTTGAATGCCTGCCTGACTTGACCGTAGGAGAAAGGAGGAAACTGTCAATAGCTCAGTGTTACCCTATAGGAGGCACAAGAACGTTTGACAAATGATTTTCCTACTTTGAAGACCCGCTGTTCTCTCTTCAGATGTTTTCCAATCAAAGTCAATTTTGACATCCCTTTAAAGAGCTGGAGCTTTTCTATAATGGAGAAAACTGGTACCAGCTTCCAGAGAGGAAAAAGCTTAAATCTTCTAAAATCAGCTGTATATCAGGAGAAAAGAATATGGCCTGCACTTTGAAGTGTTCTATTTCTAGGCCTTCTCCCCCTTGCTTAGAAACTTTACTCCATCCAAATCTCCCCTCCAAAGCAGATGTCAGAAAGAAGGGAGACAGCACAAAGACATTTTTCTTATGGTAATTCCCAGATGTGAGCTGCCCAGAAGAATGAAGTGCAGCTCTGCTGTCAGATCCCAGGGTGCTCATGCTCTGAGTTCTCTTGAACATGCTTTCATACAGTTTTAGCAAAAGAGGCTTAAGCGGCCGGGTGCAGTGCTCATGCCTGTAATCCTGGCACTTTGGGAGGCCGAGGCGGGTGGATCATGAGGCCAGGAGTTTAAGACCAGCTTGGCCGACATAGTGAAATGCTGTCTCTACTAAAAAAAAAAAAAAAAAATACACACACACACACACACAAAATCAGCTGGGCGTGGCAGCGTGTGCCTGTAGTCCCAGCTACTAGGGAGTCTGAGGCGGGAGGATTGCTTGAACCCAGGAAGCAGAGGTTGCAATGAGCCGAGATCGTGCCACTGCACTCCAGAGCCTGGATGACACAGCAAGACTGCGTCTCAAAAATAAAAAATAAAAAAAGTCTAAACTTATGAACAGGTGACAAAATTCTATCCTTTTGCTAAAATGACCTTATCCCCCCAAATCAAACATGATTTGTGGATGAGTTGTGATCTGTCTAAGGCTATGATAATTAAAATATAACTGAGTTTTAGGTTTTTGTCCTAATGTAGTCATCCTAATATTTCAATGAAGGTGATGATAAGAACAACACAATATATGTCGCTCTGTGCTTGTAGGTGACATGATGAGGCATTTTTAGAAAAAGCTGTAAGGAAGGCTTAACAAGAGGCTAAGTATGGTGTGAGCAGATAGACCAAGGTGTATAACGTGGAAGGGAATGGGTAGTCTGGACATTTTTTGCAGGCAGATTTCAAAGTGGTGCTTTAGTAGTTGGGGTTCAAGAGGCTCTGAAGTGGGCATTTTAAACACAGAAGTTAGAAATAGCTGTGGAATGTAGCTTGGGAAATCGCTACTTCTACCATGGCTAGAAGAGTTACAGGTGGAATTCTAGAATGGGCTGGGAATAGACAGGAAGCTATCTGTAAATAACCGTAAAAGCACAATCTGTGTGTAAACCCATGCCAGACTGAAGTAATATGATTGTGCTTATAATTAATTGTCTATGGCTTCACTAATACTGCTATAAAGAAAATGAATTCAGGCTCTTTGAAAAATCTCCTTACTATCGGTCTAGGTAATTTAGATGGCAGAGGGATGTTGTTACAGGATGTCAGCTATGAAGGATTATGGTATTAACAGTCATTAAATGTTAACTAAAGTAGCAGCAAGTAGAATACCTGGGAAACGTGGGCAGAGGGAGAGAAAGAATACGTAAAGGCAGAGGAGGTAAAGCTTTTTCTGGGCTTTCCCCTCAGAGGAGTGGCTGGCTGCAGTCTAGAGGTGAGTGCTCATGCCAGAAAAAATAAAGAATTCAGCAGATATAGAGAGGACTGGAAAGGCATGCATTCCTCTGACCCCACTGGTTTTAGGGAGCAAGTTTGGCAGGCTCCAGTTTGGTCTACCCTGGAAATAAGGTGCATATGGAATTCTGTGGCTTGGCTTTTTGATTTTATTTTTAAACCTCTGATTCCACTATCAGAAAAATATATATATAAAGTTACAAAAGATGGCTGAAATGCAAATATTAAATGAATCAGGCTGGGCGTGGTAGCTCACATCTGTAATCCTAGCACTTTGGGAGGCTGAGGCAGGTGGATCACCTGAGGTCAGGAGATTGAGACCAGCCTGGGCAACATGGCGAAACCCTGTCTCTACTGAAAATACAAAAATTAGCTGAGCATGGTGGCACATACCTGTAATCCCAGCTATTCAGGAGGCTGAGGCAGGAGAAATGCTTGAACCCAGGAGGCAGAGGTTGCAGTGAGCCAAGATCGCGCCACCGCACTCCAGCCTGGGTGACAGAGGGAGACTCTGTCTCAAAAACATAAATAAATAAAAAATAAGGCCGGGTACATTGGCTCATACCTGTAATCCCAGCACTTTGGGAGGCCAAGGCGGGCGAATCATAAGGTCAGGAAATCGAGACTATCCTGGCTAACACTGTGAAACTGAAAGGAATGAGGCACATCCCCCATATATCTCCCAACTTCCTGAGCCCAGCACAAACACATTCCTCCATATTTCTTTCAAACTTCAGAAAAACATCACCTGGGAGATCTCCGATAAGGAATGCTAAATGTAGAATGTTAACCAATTGTAATGCTGTAACCAAGAGAATTACCTTGTTCCCTATAACTTTACATATCCTGTTTACATCGGGCTATAAAAAGCAAGCACTCGAATTGTTCGAGGCCCTCTTGTATGCTGTGGAATGGAGGGACCAAGTTCAAACTTGCAGTAAAGATCCTTGCCGCTTGGCTTTGACTCTGGACTCTGGTGGTCTTCTTTGGGGAACAAACGGTCTGGGCATAACATCTGGGGGCTCCTCCGAGATTCCCCAAGCCCACCAGACCCCTGGTCAACGGATCTACTAAGATCGATCTACTGATAGGTGAGCCGGCTCGTCTCCATTTGTCTGTCTGTGTCTGTTCTGAATCTGAATCTGTGACTCGCAAGGTCTGAAACTGGAGCTGGCGCAGTCCTGGTGGACGCGCTATAGGACGGCCAGCGGAGACCGGTGGGAGACGTCCCCTGGCTCTCGTCTGATCTAAATTGCGATCCGAGCTGCCGGAGCACGATCGCGATCCCAGCGGCTAACTCTGACCCGGGCTTCCAGTGCGCGCTTGCGATCCGAGCTGCCGGAGCGCGATCGCGATCCAAGTGGCTAACTCTGACCCGGGCTTCCGATGCGCGCTTGCAATCTGAACTGCCCCGGTTTGGCGGGCAGCGGCTATCTCTGATCTGGGCTGCCCGAGCGCGATCGCGATCCAAGCAGCTAACTCTGACCCGGGCTACTGGTGCGCGCTTGCAATCTGTGCTGCCGGAGCATGCTTGCAGTCTGTGCTGCTGGAGCTGCTTGCGGTCTGTGCTGTCGGAGTGCAATCACGGTCCGAGCAGCTAACTCTGACCCGGGCTACTGGTGTGCGCTTGTGATCTGTGCTGCCAGAGCCGCTTGCGGTCTGTGCTGCCGGAGCCGCTTGCGGTCTGTGCTGCCGGAGCGCGCTTGCGGTCTGTGCTGCCGGAGCGCAATCGCGGTCTGATCAGCTAACTCTGACCCGGGCTACCAGTGCGCACTTGCAGTCTGTGCTGCTGGAGCGCGCTTCCGGTCTGTGCTGCCGGAGCGTGCTTGCGGTCTGTGCTGCCGGAGCGCAATCGCGGTCCGAGCAGCTAACTCTGACCCGGGCTACCGGTGCGCACTTGCGGTCTGTGCTGCCGGAGCGCGCTTGCAATCTGTGCTGCCGGAGCGCAATCGCGGTCCGAGCAGCTAACTCTGACCCGGGCTACCGGTGCACGCTTGCGGTCTGTGCTGCCGGAGCCGCTTGCGGTCTGTGCTGCCGGAGCGCACTTGCGGTCTGTGCTGCCGGAGCGCGCTTGCGGTCTGTGCTGCCGGAGCGCGATCGCGGTCCGAGCAGCTAACTCTGACCCGGACTGCTGGAGCGCGCTTGCAACTAGATATTATTAATAAGCCAGATTTCCTTTACAGGGATTCTAACCCATATTCCTTTACAGGAAGAGACTACAAACTAGTACAGGATGGGTAATACCCAGAGCACTCCCCTATCTCTCCTTACAAGTAATTTCAAAGATGTAAGAGCAAGGGGCCATGATCTTAGTTTGGAAATCAGGAGGGGAAAGCTCATTATCCTATGCTGCTCCGAATGGCCTGCCTTTGATGTGGGGTCGCCACCCGAAGGGACGTTCCGACTTGCTGTCATCACTAGAGTAAAGTCCAAGATTTTCCTACCTGGGCATGCGGGCCACTTGGATCAAATCCCATATATCCTCATATGGCAGGACCTTGTTGAGAACCCGCCTCCTTGGCTGTCACTTTTCCAATTAGCCCCTGAACCTTCTAAGGCACTGGTTGCTCGGCCACTAAAATCCAAGCAACCAACTGCCCCCCCCATCCTGTTCTACCTAATAGCGGGAACCCACTGTTCACAGAACCCCCTCCGTACCCCTCCGGGCCCCAGGCGCCAGCCCCCCGGGCTGAGCTGCGGGAAGGAGCAGGCGGACGGGAGGCGGCTAATGCACCCGGACCCACCCCCCGGGCTCAGCCGCGGGAGGGAGCAGACGGACGGGAGGCGGCCGGCACACACGGACCCGCTGAGAGTGAAAGTATCTCTGAAGGGCTGGCGGGGCGGACGCGAGGGTGCACTTCGCGGGCTAGCCCCCCCCAGCTGCCTGACTCCACAGTGGCTCTACCCCTTCAGGAAATAGGACCCCCAGATGACACGGGAATCCCCACACTCCAGTACTGGCCATTCTCTACCAGTGATCTGTATAACTGGAAGACCCAGAGTGCTCGGTTTTCAGACAACCCCAAAGATTTAATGGCTTTACTGGATAGTGTCATGTTCACCCACCAGCCCACTTGGGATGATTGTCAACAGCTCCTCCGAATCTTGTTCACAACGGAGGAGCTAGAGAGAATACAGGTAGAAGCTAGAAAGCTAGTCCCGGGGGACGACGGTCAACCGACTGCCAACCCTGACCTCATAAACGCCACTTTTCCTCTGACCAGGCCAGCGTGGGACTACAACACGGCAGAAGGTAGGGGACGGCTACGCCTTTATCGCCAGACTCTAATGGCGGGTCTGCGGGCAGCTGCTCGCAAGCCCACTAATTTGGCTAAAGTACACTCTCTTCTGCAGGGAAAGACAGAGAGCCCAGCCACCTACTTAGAAAGATTAATGGAAGCTTTTAGACAGTACACCCTCATAGACCCAGAGGCTCCAGGAAGTCAGGCAGCTGTTGGAATGTCTTTCGTAAATCAGGCAGCCCCAGACATTAAAAGGAAACTCCAGAAATTAGAAGACTTAGAGGGAAAGTGGATTCAGGACCTCCTTCAGATAGCCCAGCGGGTTTATAATAACAGAGATACCCCAGAGGAAAAGCAAATAAAGGCCACTGAAAAAATGACCAGGGTCCTGGCAGCAGTAGTACAGAAAGAGCATCTACAGCCAGAGAACACCCAACCTAGGCGGCCTCCCAGGCATAATAATCTGAGCAAAGACCAATGTGCCTACTGTAAGGAAGCTGGCCATTGGGTAAGAGACTGCCCCAAAAAGAAACAACGAGGACAGGGACCCCCTAGGTCTACACCCGTACTAGTCACTCAAGACGAAGACTAGGGAAGACGGGGTTCGGACCCCCTCCCCGAACCTAGGGCAACTTTGCAAGTGGAGGGGTCCCCAGTCCAGTTCTTGGTCGATACGGGAGCACAGCACTCAGTCCTAGTTAAAACTAATGGAAAATTATCCTCCAAGTCCTCGTGGGTACAAGGGGCCACAGGAGTTAAGAAATACCCATGGACAACACAAAGAACAGTAAACCTTGGAGCCAGGAATGTAACCCATTCTTTCCTGGTCATCCCTGAGAGCCCCTGTCCCCTGTTAGGGAGAGACCTGCTAACTAAAATGGGAGCACAGATCCATTTCCTCCCTGAGGGGCCCGTCGTGACCAACTCCCAAAATCAGCCCGTGTCTGTCCTGACTATAACCCTAGAAGATGAGTACCGGCTCCACCAGGAGCAAGCGGCCCCTGACCAGGACATAGCAACCTGGCTCCAGCAATATCCAGAAGCTTGGGCGGAAACGGGGGGCTTAGGACTAGCAAAATACCATCCTGCCTTGTTTGTCGAACTTAAGCCTGGGACAGACCCCGTGTGGGTACGCCAATACCCGATGCCCCTAGAGGCCAAGAAAGGAATTGCCCCGCATGTTCGCCGGCTCCTTGACCAAGGGGTCCTTCGCCCATGTCACTCGCCCTGGAATACTCCATTGTTGCCGGTACAAAAACCTAATAGTGGAGAATACAGACCTGTACAAGACTTAAGAGAAATCAATAAAAGGGTTGTGGACATACACCCAACTGTGCCTAACCCGTATACCCTCCTGAGTACCCTAAACCCTAAACATCAATGGTACACTGTTTTAGATTTGAAAGACACTTTCTTCAGTTTGCCTTTAGCCCCTCAGAGCCAAAAGCTCTTCGCCTTCGAGTGGAATGACCCTGGAAAGGGCATAAGTGGCCAACTGACATGGACCAGGCTGCCGCAGGGATCCAAAAACTCTCCTACCCTGTTCGATGAGGCCCTCCATGAAGACCTGGGTGACTACCAACGTAAACACCCTGAAGTAACTTTACTACAGTATGTTGATGACCTCCTGATTGCTGCTGAGACCCAAGAAGCTTGTATTCAAGGGACCAAAAGTCTCTTACAAGCTCTGGGAAATCTAGGCTACCAAGCCTCGGCAAAGAAAGCTCAAATCTGTAAGCCAGAAGTAACATATCTGGGGTACCTGCTAAAAGGAGGGCAGCGCTGGTTAACAGACGCTCGGAAGCAGACTGTTCTGCAGATCCCCAGGCGACAATCCACCTGACAAGTGAGGGAATTCCTGGGGTCGGCGGGATTTTGTAGACTATGGATACCTGGGTTCGCAGAACTGGCTAAACCCTTGTATCAGGCAACACGGGGGCAGCAACCATTTAATTGGACAGACAAAGCCGAGTCGGCTTTCCAACAGATCAAAACCGCCCTACTCTCTGCGCCTGCACTGGGACTACCTGATGTCACCAAGCCCTTCCACTTATACGTGGATGAGAGTAAGGGTGTCGCCAAGGCGGTAATAACTCAGAACTTAGGCCCCTGGCGGAGGCCGGTTGCCTACCTGTCAAAGAAGTTAGACCCAGTGGCTGCCGGGTGGCCCCCTTGTCTCCGAATGATTGCGGCCACGGCTCTGATGGTACAAGATGCTGATAAACTTGTCATGGGTCAAGAATTGCGGGTCGTTACCCCACATGCCATCGAAGGTGTACTCAAACAGCCACCTAGTCGATGGATAAGTAACACCCGGCTCACCCACTACCAAGGACTACTACTAAATCCTATCAGAATAACCTTCCTGCCCCCAACGACCTTAAATCCTGCCTCGCTGCTGCCCAACCCGGACCTGGACGCGCCACTCCATGATTGCACCGAGATACCAGCTCAGGTGCACGGAGTTCGAGAGGACCTGCAGGACCGCCCACTCCCTGACGCTGACCTCGTCTGGTTCACTGATGGGAGCAGCTTCATGCCTCAAGGCCAGAGGTATGCTGGAGCGGCAGTGACTTCAGAGACTGAGGTAATCTGGGCGGAACCCCTGCCCTCGGGGACATCGGCCCAGAAGGCCGAACTGATACCGCTCACCCAAGCTCTTACCTTAGGGGCAGGGAAAAAGCTGACAGTATATACAGACAGCCGATATGCTTTTGCTACGGCGCACATACATGGGGCCATTTACAGGGAGCGAGGGTTACTAACGGCTGAAGGAAAAGAGATAAAAAACAAGCAAGAGATCCTAGCCCTGTTAACAGCGCTATGGAAGCCAGAAAAGTTAGCTACTGTGCATTGCCCAGGGCACCATAAACCAACCACTCCAACTGCTCAAGGCAACTTTCTGGCAGACCAAACTGCAAGAAATGTGGCAAAGGCTCCCAGCTGACTCCTTGCACTCCAGCTCCCTGACCCGGGCCCCCGGGACTTGCCATATTCCCCTGATTATTCAGAACAAGATCTCCAGTGGATTGACAAACTTCCCCTGAAACAGATCCAGAAGGGGTGGTGGACTGATACTAATGACCAAACCATCCTACCAGAAAAATTAGGACAACAAATATTAGAACACATCCACCGAACCACCCACCTGGGTGCTCGGCGGATGATAGACCTGATCAGATGCTCTAAGCTCAAATTCAGACATACAGCCGAGAAGGCCAGCAGCATCGTGGCAAGTTGCAAAGTCTGCCAGCTTAACAACGCCTACCCCCAATCCCAGACTGCAGCGGGAACAAGACTCAGGGGAACCAGGCCCGGTATCTACTGGGAAGTAGATTTTACTGAAATAAAGCCAGGAAAGTACGGGTACCGGTACTTACTTGTCTTTGTAGATACTTTTTCAGGGTGGACTGAAGCATTCCCAACCAAAAAAAGAAACTGCTCAGGTCATAGCAAAGAAAATTCTGGAAGATATCCTTCCCAGGTATGGCTTCCCCATCCAGATAGGGTCAGATAATGGGCCCGCCTTCGTCGCTAAGGTAAGTCAGGATTTGGCTTCCATCCTTGGAGCAAATTGGAAACTACATTGCGCTTACAGGCCCTAGAGTTCAGGACAGGTAGAAAGGATGAATTGGACCGTAAAAGAGACCTTAACTAAATCGACTACAGAGACTGGCGCTAATTGGGTGGTCCTTCTCCCCTACGCTCTGTTCTGGGCCCATAATACCCCTTACAGACTGGGCCTTACCCCTTACGAAATCATGTATGGCAGACCTCCACCCCTGGTTCCCAGCTTAAAAGATGATCTGCTTAAGTCTGAAACAGAAAATGTCTCTAAATTCTTATTTTCCCTACAAGCCTTGCAGAAAATTCATCAAGAAATCTGGCCCAAGCTGAAGGAACTATATGAGACCGGTCCCCCACCGACACCCCATCCATACCAGCCGGGAGACTGGGTCCTGGTTAAGCGACACCGACAAGAGACCCTAGAACCCAGGTGGAAGGGACCACTCCAGGTACTCCTGACCACACCCACCACCCTAAAGGTAGAAGGCATCACGTCGTGGATCCACTACACCCACGTCAAGCCAGTGGACCCAACCTCCGACCTTCTGGGACCAATCTCGGCAGCGGCTGAAGCACCAGCCACGTGGACTGTGGACAGAGCTAAGAACAACCCCTTAAAACTCACCCTGCGCCGGCAATATAGCTCACTGCAAACATGCAGTTAGGTAGTCTAGCCCTAACGTTAGCCACCCTAGTGGCCGCTGGGGAAAACACCAAACCAGCATCTAATCCCTTTGTCTGGAGATTCTGGCTTTATGAAAATCGAACCCACCCTGGACAACTTCATAAGCCCGGGAAATTATTGGCCAGTGCTGATTGCCCCTCCTCAGGGTGCAATAGCCCAATCTTACTAAATTTTACGGACTTTCAAATAGCCAAACCAATAGTGACACCAATTAATATGTTTTAACCATATTAATAGTGACACCAATAATATGTTTTGAGTTTGATCAGACTGAATACAATTGTAAACACTATTGGTGGCACCAAATGCCGGCTGTCCTTATAACTATTGTAACATCCATAGGTCCCGTTACTGGGGAGAGGAAGAACAGTTAGACCCTTCCATCGTAGACAGGATGGAGACTTTTCATATACATGGATAGTTAGAGACCCCTGGAACTCCTGCTGGACCAAGCCTCAACATGGGGCTGTATACTACTCCCCCTCCTCCACATGGCCTAGCAGTCACCTCTATCTGTGGCGAGGCCTAGTGCAAGTACTGCCCCTGGTCCATGGGGATACCCAACAACAGGAAAACAGACTAACACAAGACTTACGTCCTTTCTCCTGGTTAAAATTATTACAAGAAGGACTAGAGCTTGCTAACCTTACAGGACTTCACAGCCTGTCTGGCTGCTTTCTGTGTGCCACCCTAGGGCGTCCACCGCTAACTGCTGTCCCTCTGCCATGGGGATCCTCTACCTCTGCCCAAGCTAACAACCTCCGAAACCTCTCATATGCCCCTATCCTAAACGTGCCCCTATACCTAAACCCCAGTCAGGAGAAGTTTCCCTACTGCTTCTCAGGAACCAATTCCAGCCTCTGCAACATCACTGCAGTGCCCCCTAATATCACCCTAAGGGCTCCGCCGGGCATATTCTTCTGGTGTAATGGGACATTATCTAAGGACCTATCTAGTCCCTCTGTTACCAACCTACTGTGTCTTCCTGTCACATTAGTTCCCCGGTTGACTCTACTAACTGCTGGCGAGTTCCTAGGGTACACCGGTAACTGGACTAGTACTGCTATTCACCCAGTCCCTAGACCGAGATCTGCACGAGCCATATTTCTCCCCCTCATTGCAAGAATCTCCCTCACTGCATCCCTCATTGCGGCCAGGATGGTGGGGGGAGCCCTAAGTCACACCCTCATAGAAAGCAACAAGTTGTACCAACAATTTGCCATTGCTATGGAGGAGTCAGCTGAGTCCCTTGCATCCCTTCAGCGGCAGCTCACGTTCCTAGCTCAAGTAATCTTGCAGAACCGGAGGGCCCTAGACCTACTCACTGCTGAAAAAGGTGGTACATGTATGTTTCTAAAAGAAGACTGTTGTTTCTACATAAATGAATCAGGGCTTGTAGAAGACCGGGTCCAACAGTTACGCAAGTTAAACACTGAAGTAAAAACACGGCAGTTGGCTTCAGCTGCAGACCAATGGTGGAATTCCTCTATGTTTTCTCTGTTAGCCCCCTTCCTTGGACCCCTGCTGAGTCTACTATTTCTGCGAACCGTAGGACCTTGTGTTGTTAACAGAATTTTGCAGTTTGTCAGAGAAAGGTTTGACACTGTTCAGCTCATGGTCCTCAGATCCCAATACCAACCTGTAGACGCTGAAACAGAGTCAGACTTAAAAGACCCAAGATTGGCTCTAGAGTTACCTGAAAAGAAGGGGGGAATGAAAGGAATGAGGCACATCCCCCATATATCTCCCAACTTCCTGAGCCCAGCACAAACACATTCCTCCATATTTCTTTCAAACTTCAGAAAAACATCACCTGGGAGATCTCCGATAAGGAATGCTAAATGTAGAATGTTAACCAATTGTAATGCTGTAACCGAGAGAATTACCTTGTTCCCTATAACTTTACATATGCTGTTTACATCGGGCTATAAAAAGCAAGCACTCGCATTGTTCGAGGCCCTCTTGTATGCTGTGGAATGGAGGGACCAAGTTCGAACTTGCAGTAAAGATCCTTGCCGCTTGGCTTTGACTCTGGACTCTGGTGGTCTTCTTTGGGGAACAAATGGTCTGGGCATAACAAAATCCCCAACTCTACCAAAAATACAAAAAAAAAAAAAAATTAGCCAGGCATGGTGGCACACGCTTGTAGTCCCCAGCTACTCAGGAGGCTGAGGCAGGAGAATGGCGTGAACTCAGGAGGTGGAGGTTGCAGTGAGTCGAGATCGTGCCACTGCACTCCAGCCTGGGTGACAGAGCAAGACTCCATCTCAAAAAAAAAAAAAAAAGCCGGGCATGGTGGCTCACGCCTTTAATCCCAGCAACTTGGGAGGCTGAGGTGGGCAGATTACAAGGTCAGGAGTTCGAGACTAGCCTGGCCAACATGGCGAAACCCTGTCTCTACTAAAAATACAAAAATTAGCTGGGCGTGGTGGCGGGCACCTGTAATCCCAGCTACTTGGGAGGCTGAGGCAGGAGAATAGCTTGAACCCAGGAGGCGGAGGTTGCAGTGAGCCAAGATCATGCCATTACACTCCAGCCTGGGCGACAAGAGAAAGACTCTGTCTCGAAAAAATAAATACATACATAAAATAAAAAATAAAAAATAAAAAATAAATTAAAAAATAAAAGAAACAACCTCAAATATAGATCATTAGTCAGTCACCGAGTGTCAAGATGTGTAGACAATACCTACCTTTTCCAGTTTTGTTGAAGAAACCTGAAGTGAAGAAAGCTAGTGATTCTTTAGAATCTGAATTTTTTTTTTTTTTTTTTTTTGAGACAGAGTCTCACTTTGTCACCCAGGCTGGAGTGCAGTGGCGTGATCTTGGCTCATTGCCAGCTCCACCTCCCAGGTTCATGCCATTCTCCTGTCTCAGCCTCCCAAGTAGCTGGGACTACAGGCGTCTGCCACCACGTTAGGCTAATTTTTTTGTATTTTTAGTAGAGACGGGGTTTCACCGTGTTAGCCAGGATGGTCTCAATCTCCTGTCCTGACCCCGTGATCCGTTTTTTTTTTTTTTTTTTTTTGAGATAGAGTTTTGCTCTTGTTGCCCAGGCTGGAGTGCAATGGCGCGATCTCAGCTCACTGCAACCTCCGCCTCCTGCATTCAAGTGATTCTCCTGCCTCAGCCTCCAGAGTAGCTGGGATTACAGGCATGCGCCACCACACCCGGCTAATTTTGTATTTTTAGTAGAGATGGGGTTTCTCCATCTCGGTCAGGCTGGTCTCGAACTCCCAATCTCAGGTGATCCACCTGCCTCAGCCTCCCAAAGTGCTGGGATTACAGGCGTGAGCCACCGCGCCCAGCCTATAATTTGAATTTTTAAAAAAGGTCAGCAGGGCATGTTGGCTCACGCCTATAATCCCAGCACTTTGGGAGGCCAAGGTGGGAGGATTGTTTGGGCAACACAGTGAGACTGTGTTTCTACAAAAACAAACAAACAATTAGGCATGGTGGTGCACACCGTGGTTCCAGCTACTGGGGAGGCTGAGGCGGGAAGACTGCTTGAGACCAGGAGTTTAAGGCTGCAGTGAGCTATGGTTGTACCACTGCACTCCAGCCTGGGTGACTAAGCAAGACTCTGTCTCTAAAGAAAGGATCAGAAAAAGTGGATGCCTCATCTTTGTCTACAACTGTGTTTAAAACTTATTAGCCTGGTATTCAAAGCCTTCCATAAATTGGTCTTACTTAACCCTTCCAACCTTATTTCCCTTTAATACCCAGTCTAGACCAGTGAAGAGTAACTTGTAGCCTGCTAGCTTCCCAGTCTAATTTCAGATTCAAACTTTCAGCTGGAAGAGTCCTAGGAACTTATTTAATCTGCTGTGGGGAAAATTTTCCTGTCTTACTCTGGCTTGATATATTGCTTTGGTTGGAACTTCACTATCCTTTTGTGAAAGTGTAGGCTCCACAAGGGCAGGCACTGTATCTGTCTGGCTCACTGTGTATCTCTAGTGTCTAACACAGTGTCTGACACATAGTAGATACTCAATAAACATTTATTGAATGAATGAATGAATAAAAGAATGCCCTAAAGCCCTGGAAGACTATAGAATTGGGATGGCCAGACAGTGAGTAGGGGATAGAAAAGAAGTATGCTAGAAAGGCAGAACAGGGCAAAGTCTGAAGGAATCTTAAGAATGGTACATTCTGGGCCAGGCACGATGGCTCACGCCTGTAATCCCAGCACTCTGGGAGGCCGAGGTAGGCGGATCACTTGAGGTCAGGAGTTCGAGACCAGCCTGGCCAATATGGCGAAACTCCCGTCTCTACTAAAAATGCAAAAAAATTAGCCGGACATGGTGCCTGTAATCTTGTGAGGCTAAGGTAGGAGAATCACTTGAACCCGGGAGGTGGAGGTTGCAGTGAGCTGAGATTGCGCCACTGCACACCAGCCTGGGCAACAGGGCAAGACCTGTCTCAAAAAAAAAAAAAAAAAAAGAATGAATAATGATACATTCTGTTTTGTTTGTATTGTTTTTAGAGACAGGGTCTTGCTCTGTTGCCCAGGCTGGAGTGCAATGGCATGATCATGGCTCAAGGCAGCTTTGAAATCCTGGCCTGGAGGGATCCTCCCACCTTGGTCTCCCAAAGTGCTGAGATTAAAGGAGTAAGCCACCACGCCTGGCCCAAGGATGATATATTTTGAGGCCTAAGGGTGAGATAGCTTTGTGGGAATTTGTGTACAGAGAAAATGGTCAGAGCTAAGAAAGGGGCAGAATTAGAACAGTATTCAAAGAGACAAATACAGCAAGAACCCAAAGGACAGATTAAGCTGGATGAGATTGGAGTCAGGAAACTAAGAACCTGACATAGTCCGTGGCCATAAGAATGAACCAGAAGCAACTCATCAGAGACAACGCAGAGGTGAAATCCATTGTTCTTACAAAGGACAGAAGAGTCAAAGGTGGCTTTAAAGTGCCTGGTTGGCCAAGTGCGGTGGCTTACGCCTGTAATCCCGGCACTTTGGGAGGCTGAGGTGGGTGGATCATGAGGTCAGGAGTTCGAGACCAGCCTGGCCGACATGGTGAAACCCTGTCTCTACTAAAAATACAAAAAATAGCCAGGCATGGTAGCGTGTGCCTGTAATCCCAGCTACCTGGGAGGCTGAGGCAGGGGAATTGCTTGAACATGGGCGGTGGAGGTTGCAGTGAGCCGAGATCACACCACTGCACTCCAGCCTGGGCGACACAGCAAGACGCTGTCTCAGAAAGAAAAAAAAAAAAAATAAAGTGCCTGGCCTAGTAAACAGCCACAGAGGTAATGATGGCAGCGGGAGCACCATTTCCTCAGCGATCCCACATCTGAAGGATTTGAGTGAGGTATGAAATTTATAGAATGCTAATTATTATATGTAATAACAAACTCAAGCCAAAATTTTCTGAAATCATTTGTTGTAAATAACAGTATTACTAATGATATGTTGACATTCACCAGGCATATGCATAAATGATATTAAAAAGAATAGCTCTTCCTCAAGAGACACCAATGAGAAATAGGGGATGCCGGAACTAGACCGGTCACCAAGTCACCAGAAAAATGAACACCATAAAAAACTAGAGTAGAGTGTTAAGAAAATAAGAACAATTAAACTTTTTTTTTTTTTTTTTTTGAGTCTCGCTCTGTCACGCAGGCTGGAGTGCAGTGGCCGGATCTCAGCTCACTGCAAGCTCCGCCTCCTGGGTTTACGCCATTCTCCTGCCTCAGCCTCCCGAGTAGCTGGGACTACAGGCGCCCGCCACCTCGCCCGGCTAGGGTTTTTTTTTGTATTTTTAGTAGAGACGGGGTTTCACCGTGTTAGCCAGGATGGTCTCGATCTCCTGACCTCGTGATCCGCCCGTCTCAGCCTCCCAAAGTGCTGGGATTACAGGCTTGAGCCACCGTGCCCGGCCAAGAACAATTAAACTTTAAACACTCTACCTATGAGGGCTTACTGGGTGTGGTGGCTCAAGCCTGTAATCCCAGAACTTTAAGAAGTTGAAGTGAGAGGATCCCTTTAGCCCAGGAGTTTGAGACCAGCCTGGGCAACATAGTGAGACCCTGTCTCTATTAAAAAAAAAAATTAGCTGGGTAGGGTGGCACACCCTTGTGGTCTCAAATACTGGGGAGGCTGAGGTGGGAGGATAGCTTCAGCCTGGGAGGTCAAGGCTGCCGTGATCTGTGACTGTGCCACTGCACTCTAGCCTGGGCAACACAGCAAGACTCTGTCTCAAAAAAAAAAAAAAAAAAAAGACAGCTATGAATGAGGACATACTGAATAAATATGCTGGATCTTTAAGTTCAATTTTTCTCCCCACCTCAAATCTCTTTGTCCTCACTGGGTCAGAACTGGGCCTGGCCTCATGGGTCACTGTTTCAACTGTTAGCGTTGTTTGAGCCTTGACCATATCCAAGACACTTAATTAGTGTCAACTCTAAGCACATGAGACACAAAAGAAGAATCTTTTTTTTTTTTTTTTTTTTTTACCAAGTTTTGCCTGCATAGACTGCCGAGATCTGCCACATAAGCCTGCTTTGATGAACTCCACAATGAACTCTTTCCTGTCTCAGGGCCACAAACACATCATTTCGTCTGCCTGGGCTATTCTTCCCACATTCTTCTCAGAACTAAGTCTTACTTGTTATGCCCAGACCCTCTGTTCCCCCAGAGAAGACCACCAGAGTCCAGAGTCAAAGCCAAGCGGCAAGGATCTTTATGACAAGTTCGAACCTGGTCCCTCCATTACACAGCATACAAGAGGGCCCCGAACAATGCGAGTGCTTGCTTTTTTATAGCCCGAAAGTTACAGGGGAACAAAGGAATTCTTTCGGTTCCCGCGCTTTCAGTAAAACCTTGAACGGCTGTCTCCTTATCGGAGACCTTCCAGGTGGTGTTTGTACTGGGCTCAGGAAGTTTGAGAGATATGTGGTGGGATGGGAGGATGGGATGTGTTTGTACTGGGCTTGTTTGTTTTGAGCCCGGGGCTGAGGAATGTGCCTGGCTCCTCTCATTCCCCCCTTCTTTTCCGGTATCTCTAGAGCCAATCTTGGGTCTTACAAGTCTGATTCTGTTTCAGCGTTTACAGGTTGGTATTGGGCTCTGAGGACCATGAGTTGTACAGTGTCAAACCTTTCTCTAACGAACCGCAAAATTCTGTTAACAACACAAGGTCCTACGGTAAGCAGAAATAGAAGACTCAGCAGGGGTCCAAGGCAGGGGGCTAACAGAGAAAACATAGATGAGTTCCACCATTGGTCTGCAGCTGAAGCAAACTGCCGT
Organism: Theropithecus gelada; assembly: GCF_003255815.1. Taxonomy (NCBI): domain Eukaryota; kingdom Metazoa; phylum Chordata; class Mammalia; order Primates; family Cercopithecidae; genus Theropithecus; species Theropithecus gelada. Next base: position 68,582,797 of record NC_037678.1, read on the forward strand.
GTTCTTACTTCTGTGCTTAACTTGCGTAACTGTTGGACCCGGTCCTCCACAAGTCCTGATTCATTTATGTAGAAACAACAGTCTTCCTTTAGGAACATACACGTACCCCCTTTTTCAGCAGTGAGTAGGTCTAAGGCCCTCCAGTTCTGCAAGGTTACCTGTGCTAGGGACGTGAGCTGCCGCTGGAGGGAGGCAAGGGACTCAGCTGACTCCTCCATAGCAACGGCAAATTGTTGGTACAGCTTGTTACTTTCTATGAGGGTGTGACCTAAGGCTCCCCCTGCCAGTCCGGCTGCCATGAAGGATGCGGTGAGGGAGATTCCTGCAATGAGGGGGAGAAATATGGCTCGTGCAGGTCTCAGTCTAGGGACTGGGTGAATAACAGCACTAGTCCAGTTACCGGTATACCCTAGGAACTCGCCTGCAGTAAGTAGAGTCAACCGGGGAACTAATGTGACAGGAAAACACAGTAGGTTGGTAACAGAGGGGCTTGATAGGTTTTTAGATAATGTTCCATTACACCAGAAGAATATGCCTGACGGAGCCCTTAAGGTGATATTAGGGGGCGTTGCAGTGATGCTGCAGAGGCTGGAATTAGTTCCTGAGAAACAGTAGGGAAACTTTTCTTGGCTGGGGTTTAGGTATAGTGGCACGTTAGGGATAGGGGCATATGAGAGGTTTCGGTGGTTGTTAGCTTGGGCAGAGGTAGAGGATCCCCATGGCAGGGGGACAGCGGTTAGCGGCGGACGCCCTAGAGTGGCACACAGAAAGCAGCCAGACAGGCTGTGAAGTCCTGTAAGGTTAGAAAGTTCTAATCCTTCTTGCAATAATTTTAACCAGGAAAAAGGACGTAAATCTTGTGTCAGGCGGTTTTCTTGTCCTGGATATTTCCATGGACCAGGGGCCGTACCTGCACTAGACCCCGCCACAGATAGAGGTGACTACTAGGCCATGTGGAGGCGGAGGAGTAGTATACAGCCCCGTGTTGAGGTGTGGTCCAGCGGGAGTTCCAGGGGTCTCTAACTATCCATGTATATGAAAGGTCTCCATCTCGTCTACGATGGAAGGGCCATCTGGGGTTTATCTGTTCTTTTCCACCCCACCATTGGTATTTATGGACGATACAATAGTTATAAGGGCAGCCAGCACTTTGGTGCCACCAATAGTGCTTACAATTGTATTGAGTCTGATCATACTCGAAGCATATCATTGGTGCCACTGGTTTGGCTATTGGGAAATCGGTAAAATTTAGTAAAATTGGGCTATTGCACCCTGAGGAGGGGCAATCTGCACTGGCCACTAATTTCCCGGGCTTATGAGGTTGCCCAGGGTGGGTTTGGTTTTCATAAAGCCAGAATCTCCAGACAAAGGGATTAGGAGCTGGCTTTATGTTTTCCCCAGCGGCCACTAGGGCGCCTAACGTTAGAGTCAGACTACCTAACTGCATGTTTGCAGTGAGCTATGCTGTTGGCGCAGGGTGAGTTTTAAGGGGTTGTTCTTAGCTCTGTCCACAGTCCACGTGTCCGGTGCTACAGCCGCCGCCGTGATTGGTCCCAGGAGGTTGGAGGTTGGGTCCACTGGCTTGACGTGGGTGTAGTGGATCCACGACGCGATGCCTTCTACCTTTAGGGCGGTGGGTGTGGTTAGGAGTACCTGGAGTGGTCCTTTCCACCTGGGTTCTAGGGTCTCTTGTCGGTGTCGCTTGACCAGGACCCAGTCTCCCGGCTGGTACGGATGGGGTGTCGGCAGGGGACCGGTCTCATATAGTTCCTTCAGCTTGGGCCAGATTTCTTGATGAATTTTCTGCAAGGCTTGTAGGGAAAATAAGAGTTCAGAGACATTTTCTGTTTCAGACTTGAGCAGATCATCTTTTAGGCTGGGAACTAGGGGTGGGGGTCTACCATACATGATTTCATAAGGGGTAAGGCCCAGTCTGTAAGGGGTATTACGGGCCCGGAACAGAGCGTAGGGGAGAAGGACTACCCAATTAGTGCCAGTCTCCATAGTCAATTTAGTTAAGGTCTCTTTTAAGGTCTGATTCATCCTTTCTACCTGTCCTGAACTCTGGGGCCTGTAAGCGCAATGGAGTTTCCAATTTGCTCCAAGGATGGAAGCCAAATCCTGACTTACCTTAGCGACGAAAGCGGGCCCATTATCTGACCCTATCTGGACGGGGAAGCCATACCTGGGAAGGATATCTTCCAGAATTTTCTTTGCTACGACCTGAGCAGTTTCTCTTTTGGTTGGGAATGCTTCAGTCCACCCTGAAAAAGTATCTACAAAGACAAGTAAGTACCGGTACCCGTACTTTCCTGGCTTTATTTCAGTAAAATCTACTTCCCAGTAGATACCAGGCCTGGTTCCCCTGAGCCTTGTTCCTGTTGCAGCTTGAGATTGGGGGTATGCGTTGTTAAGCTGGCAGACTTTGCAACTTGTTACGATACTGCTGGCCGTCTCAGCTATATGTCTGAATTTGAGCTTAGAGCATCTGATCAGGTCTATCATCCGCCGGGCCCCCAGGTGGGTCGTTCGGTGGATGTGTTCTAACACCTGTTGTCCTAATTTTTCTGGTAGGATGGTTTGGTCATTAGTATCAGTCCACCACCCATTCTGGATTTGTTTCAGGGGGAGTTTGTCAATCCACTGGAGATCTTGTTCTGAATATTCAGGGAAATATGGCAAGTCCTGGGGGCCTGGGTCAGGGAGCTGGAGTGCAAGGAGTTGGCTGGGAGCCTTCGCCATCTTTCTTGCAGTTTGATCCGCCAGAAAGTTGCCTTGAGCAGTTGGAGTAGTTAGTTTCTGATGCCCTGGGCAATGCACAATGGCTAACTTTTCTGGCCTCCATAGGGCTGTTAGCAGGGCTAGGATTTCTTGCTTGTTTTTTTATCTCTTTTCTTTCAGCCGTCAGTAACCCCCGCTCCCTGTAAATGGCCCCATGTATAGGCGCCGTTGCAAAAGCATATCGGCTGTCTGTATATACCGTCAGCTTTTTCCCCACCCCTAAGGTAAGAGCTTGGGTGAGCGTTATCAGTTCGGCCTTCTGGGCCGATGTCCCCGGGGCAGGGTTCCGCCCAGATTACCTTAGTCTCTGAAGTCACTGCCACTCCAGCGTACCTCTGGCCCTGATGCATGAAGCTGCTCCCATCAGTGAACCAGACAAGGTCGGCGTCAGGAAGTGGGCGGTCCTGCAGGTCTTCTCGAACTCCGTGCAACTGAGTTAGTATCTCGGTGCAGTCGTGGAGTGGGGCGTCCAGGTCCGGGTTGGGCAGCAGTGAGGCAGTCTCTTACCCAGTGGCTAGCCTCCTTGCAGTAGGCACATTGGTCTTTTCTCAGATTATCATGCCTGGGGGGGCCGCCTAGGTTGGGTGTACTCTGGCTGTAGATGCTTTTTCTGTACTACTGCTGCCAGGACCTTGGTTCAGTGGCCTTAAATTGCCTTTCCTCTGGAGTATCTCTGTTATTATAAACCCGCTGGGCTATCTGAAGGAGGTCCTGAATCCGCTTTCCTTCCGAGTCTTTTAATTTTTGGAGTTTTTTAATATTTGGGGCTGCCTGATTTACGAAAGACATTACAACAGCTGCCTGACTTCCTGGAGCCTCTGGATCTATGGAGGTGTACTGTCTAAAAGCTTCCATTAATCTTTTTAAGTAGGTGGCTGGGCTCTCTGTCTTTCCCTATAGAATAGAATATACTTTGGCCAAATTAGTGGGCTTGCGAGCAGCTGCCCGGAGACCTGCCATTAGAGTCTGGCGATAAAGGTGTAGCCATCCCCTACCTTCTGCCGTGTTGTAGTCCCACGCCGGCCTGCTCAGAGGAAAGGTCGCGTTTATGAGGTCGGTGTTGGCAGTCGGTTGACCGTTGTCCCCCGGGACCAGCTTTCTAGCTTCTACCTGTATTCTCTCTCGCTCTTCCGTGGTAAACAAGATTCGGAGGAGCTGCTGATAATCATCCCAAGTGGGCTGGTGGGTGAACATGACACTATCCAGTAAAGCCAGTAAATCTTTGGGGTTGTCTGAAAACCGAGCACTCTGCGTCTTCCAGTTATACAGATCACTGGTGGAGAATGGCTAGTACTGGAGCCTGGGGATCCCTGTGTCATCTGGGGGTCCTATTTCCCGAAGGGGTAAAGCCACCGTGGAGTCAGGTGGCTGGAGGGGCTAGTTCGCGAAGTGCGCCCTCACGTCCGCCCCGCCGGCCCTTCAAAGTTACTTTCCTTTTCAGCGGGCCCGTGAGTGCCGGCCGCCTCCCCTCCACCTGCTCCCTCCCTCTATCCTTCTCTCTAATCTTTCCGTTTCTGTCCAAATCTTTGATTGACAGACTCACAGGGTCTCTTCTTTAAGTCTCTATCTCATTCGCGCGCACTCTCTCTCTCTCTGTCATCCCGTGTCCTTTCTCCTTCACACTCAGTCTCTTTCTCTTTCTGTCTCTCTCTCTAACTCTCCACATCTGCCGTTTCCTCCCCTTTCTCTTTCCGATTTCCCTTCTCACTTTCTTTCTCTTACTCATTCTCTCCCTCTCCCCAGTCTCACTTTCTGTGTCTCTTCCTGTAAAGGAATGTGGGTTTGAATCCCTGCAAAGGAAATCTGATCTGACTTATTAATGATATTTAGTCACGATCGTGCTCCGGCAGCCCAGATCAGAGACAGCTACTACCCAAACCCCAAACCGGCGCTCGGGGCAGTTCAGATCAGAGACAGCTACTGCCCAAACCCCAAACCGGTGCTCGGGGCAGTTCAGATCAGAGACAGCTACTGCCCAAACCGCAGACCGGCGCTCGGGGCAGTTCAGATCAGAGACAGCTACTGCCCAAACCGCAAATGCGCTTGGGGCAGTTCAGATCAGAGACAGCTGCTGCCCAAACCCCAAACCGGCGCTCGGGGCAGTTCAGATCAGAGACAGCTACTGCCCAAACCCCAAACTGGCACTCGGGGCAGTTCAGATCAGAGACAGCTACTGCCCAAACCCCAAACCGGCGCTCGGGGCAGTTCAGATCAGAGACAGCTACTGCCCAAACCGCAAACGCGCTCGGGGCAGTTCAGATCAGAGACAGCTACTGCCCAAACCCCAAACCGGCGCTCGGGGCAGTTCAGATCAGAGACAGCTACTGCCCAAACCCCAAACCGGCGCTCGGGGCAGTTCAGATCAGAGACAGCTACTGCCCAAACCCCAAACCGGCTCTCGGGGCAGTTCAGATCAGAGACAGCTACTGCCCAAACCCCAAACCGGCTCTCGGGGCAGTTCAGATCAGAGACAGCTACTGCCCAAACCCCAGACCGGCGCTCGGGGCAGTTCAGATCAGAGACAGCTACTGCCCAAACCCCAGACCGGCGCTCGGGGCAGTTCAGATCAGAGACAGCTACTGCCCAAACCGCAAACGCGCTCGGGGCAGTTCAGATCAGAGACAGCTACTGCCCAAACCCCAGACCGGCGCTCAGGGCAGTTCAGATCAGAGACAGCTACTGCCCAAACCCCAGACCGGCGCTCGGGGCAGTTCAGATCAGAGACAGCTACTGCCCAAACCCCAGACCGGCGCTCGGGGCAGTTCAGATCAGAGACAACTAGATCAGACGAGAGCCAGGGGATGTCTCCCACCGGTCTCCACTGGCTGTCCTATAGCGCGTCCGCCAGGACTGTGCCAGCCCCGGTTTCAGACCTCGCGAGTCACAGATTCAGATTCAGAACAGACATACAGACACAGACAGACAAACGGAGACCAGCCGGCTCACCTATCAGTAGATCGATCCTAGCAGATCCGTTGACCAGGGGTCTGGTGGGCTTGGGGAATCCCGGACGAGCCCCCAGATGTTATGCCCAGACCCTCTGTTCCCCAAAGAAGACCACCAGAGTCCAGAGTCAAAGCCAAGCGGCAAGGATCTTTATGACAAGTTCGAACCTGGTCCCTCCATTACACAGCATACAAGAGGGCCCCGAACAATGCGAGTGCTTGCTTTTTTATAGCCCGAAAGTTACAGGGGAACAAAGGAATTCTTTCGGTTCCCGTGCTTTCAGTAAAACCTTGAATGGCTGTCTCCTTATCGGAGACCTTCCAGGTGGTGTTTGTACTGGGCTCAGGAAGTTTGAGAGATATGTGGTGGGATGGGAGGATGGGATGTGTTTGTACTGGGCTTGTTTGTTTTGAGCCCGGGGCTGAGGAATGTGCCTGGCTCCTCTCAACTTATCCTTCAGGTTTCAGTTTAAAAGCCATTTCCTCAGCGATCCCACATCTGAAGGATTTGAGTGAGGTATGACATCTATAGAATGCTAATTATTATATGTAATAACAAACTCAAGCCAAAATTTTCTGAAATCATTTGTTGTAAACAACAGTATTACTAATGATGTGTTGACATTCACTGGGCATATGCATAAATTATATTAAACAGAGTAGCTCTTCCTCAAGAGACACCCATGAGAAATGAAACACGAATACAAAGTCTGAAATAGGAGACATTTGAGGAAAGTCTTTGTTTTTCCTTTTCTAGTGTCTTTTCTAATTTTGCCTTTTGTTTTCATATTCCTCCTGAGGCTCTCTTTCTCTTTTTTTCCTTCTTTTGTCAATTTGCTCTCTTTCCTTTGTCTTAGTGATATTAAATCTGCCCCCACAAATTCTAGCATTTATTGAAATCAAACCACATTTTTTTTCTTTTCTGGTAATCAGATCCAAATAGCCCAGAGGAGAGTCACGTTTTTCTCAGATATTGATACAACTACTACCCAACCAGCTCCTGTGACCTAGGGACCCCTTATAGAAGAAAGAGGTACTCTAAGGCTCACATCCAGGACTCATGTAGGCAACTCAGTAAATCACAGCCACTGTTTTTCTCTGTGACAAATATCTGCTTCCCACTCCCAACTACAGACGTAAAAGTATCTTTTGGGGATACCAAGTGCAATAAATAACATGTGTGCAGATATTTAAAATACTTTTCATGGGCTGGGTGAGGTGACTCATTTTCTCTCTCTGAACTTCCATTTTATGATATGTAAAATGGAGATGATAATTTCTACCATGCAAGTTTGTTAAAATAATTAAATGAGATCAGGCCAGGTGCGGTGGCTCACACCTGCTATCCCAGCATTTTGGGAGGCCGAGGTGGGAGGATCGCTTGAGCCAAGGAGTTCGAGACCAGCCTGGGCAACATAATGAGATTCCATCTCTACAAAAAATTAGCCAGGTGTGGTGGTGAGCACCTGAAGTTCCAGCTACTCAGGAGGCTGAGGTGAGAGGATCACTTGAGCCTGGGAAGTTGAGGCTGCAGAAAGCTGTGATCACGCCACAGCACTCCAGCAGGATCCTGTCTCAGAAAAATAAATAAAAATAAAAAATAAATATAGTTTTCATTCATGATGTCATTTAATTTTTTTTTCTTTCTATCTTTTTTTTTTGAGACAGAGTTTTGTTCGTCACCCAGGCTGGAGTGCAGTGGCTCAATCTCAGCTCACTGCAACCTCCGCCTCCTGGGTTCAAGCAATTCTCCTGCCTCAGCCGCCCGAGTAGCTGGAATTACAGGCGTGCACCACCACACCCGGCTAATTTTTGTATTTTTGGTAGAGACAGGGTTTCGCCATGTTGGCCAGGCTGGTCTTGAGCTCCTGACCTCAGGTGATCCACCTGCCTCGGCCTCTCAAAGTGCTGGGATAACAGGCATGAGCCACCGCACCTGGCCTGATCTCATTTAATTATTTTAACAAACTTGCATGGTAGAAATTATCATCTCCATTTTACATATCATAAAATGGAAGTTCAGAGAGATAAAATGACTTTCCCAAGGTTGTTCACCCAGTAATTCCAGAACTTAGACTCCAAGTAGGACCCAATTCCATATTTTGTGAACTTTTTGATATAAGAGTTAAAAAGAAAGTATTTAGGCAGATAGTAAGGGTAAGGAAGTCCTCGGTAAGCTTTCCCTTTTAATAAAAAGCAGCCCCCAAATAATTTATTTTCCAACAAAACCCAGCCTATAAAATCGAGCTGCAGACATAAGTAAGCCGAAAGCTTGCATGGGTGAATGCTGACAGTTGTGACAACAGGAAAAGGCTTTCTCCCTCTTCAAAGCAAATGTGCATAAACATCCTGTATCAATTCATCCTAGTGGGAAGTCATCAACTGCTCATGAGTCACTGTATCTATAGGTGATTTATATTCTAATCAGGTGTCAGTCTGAGAGTAGGCTCTGTAATTCAGGCCTTTATCATTTCTTTGCCTGGGAAATTCCAAAAGTCTCTAACAAGCCTTCATACCTCTTTTCTTTTCCTCCTTCAGTCCATTCTCCACTCTGTTACCAGTAATGTTTTCAAGTATAGATCTGTTCTTGCCCTTCTCTACTTAAAAGTCTTCAGGCTGGGCACGATGGCTCACGCCTGCAATCCCAGCAATTTGGGTAGCTGCGGTGGGTGGATCACCTGAAGTCAGGAGTTCGAGATTAGCCTGACCAACATGGCAAAAGCCCATCTCTACTAAAAATACAAAAAAATTCTCTGGGCATGGTGGTGGGCGCCTGTAATCCCAGCTACTCGGCTGAGGCAGGAGAATCGCTTGAACCCAGGAGGTGGTGGTTTTTGTATGCCGAGATTGCACTACTGCACTCCAGCCTGGGCCAGAGCAAGACTCAGTATTAAAAAAAGAAAAAAAAAAAAAAAAAAAAAAAAAAAGCCTTTCGTGTGAACAGGCACAGTAGCTCATGCCTGTAATCCCAGCACTTTGGGAGGCTGAAATGGGAGAATTGCTTGAGCACAAGAGTTCAAGACCAGCCTGGGCAACACGGTGAGACTCCATCCCTACAAAAAAAATTTTTTTTCAAGTCTTCTATTTGGCCGGGTGCAGTGGCTTATGCCTGTAATCCCAGCACTTTGGGAGGCCGAAGCGGGCAGATCACGAGGTCAGGAGTTCGAGATCAGCTTGGCCAACATGGTGGAACCCCGTCTCTACTAAAAATATAAAAATTAGCCAGGCATGGTGAAGCATGCCTGTAATCCCAGCTACTCAGGAGGCTAAGGCAGGATAATTGCTTGAACCCAGGAGGTGGAGGTTGCAGTGAGCCAAGATTATGCCACTGCACTCCAGCCTGGGAGACAGAGCGAGACTTTGTCTCAAAAAAAAAAAAAAAAAAAAAAAAAAATCTTCTATTCATGTTTCCAGGGAATGTATCTGATTTTTCTTAAAAGACTAGACAGTTAGGTAAATGTATGTAAATGGTAGCTCGAATATCTATTTTTCTACAAAACTCAGAAAATGAACCTGGTTCTAGAAGAATGTACAACAAAACAAAACATGTGAAGTAGTGGAAAAAAAGTCTTTGATGGCTCCTCTTATGGGCTGAATTGTTTTCCCATAAAAATCCTTATGTTGAGGCCTGGCATGGTTGTTCATCCCTGTAATCCCAGCAGTTTGGGAGGCCAAGGCAGGTGGATCACTTGAGGTTAGGAGTTCAAGACCAGCCTGACCAACATGGTGAAACACTGTCTCTACTAAAAAGACAAAGAAATTATCGGGGTGTGGTGGCACACACCTGTAATCCAAGCTACTTGGGAGGCTGAGGCAGGAGAATTGCTTGAACCCAGGAGGCAGAGGTTGCAGTAAGCCGAAATCCTACCACTGCACTCCACCCTGGGTGACAGTGAGACTCTGTCTCAAGAAAAAAAAAATCCATATGTTGAAGTTCTATGCCCTAGTACCTTAGAAAGTGCCTATATTTGGAGACACGGTCTTTAAAGATGTAATTACAAATGAGGCCATGGCCAGGTATGGTGGCTCATGCCTGTAATTCCAGAAATTTGAAAGGCCAAGGCCAGAGGATTGCTTGAAGCCAGGAATTTGAGACCAGCCTGGGCATCATAGTGAGACCCCATCTCTAAAAAAAATTAGAAAAATTAGCAGGGTGTGGTGGCACACACTTGTAGTCCTAGCTACTTGGAAGGCTGGCATAGGAGGATCACTTAAGCCACTAAGTCCAAGGCTGCGGCTGGCTATGATTGCCCCACTGCACCTCAGCTTGGGAAAGAGAGTGAGACCCAGTCTCAAAGGAAAAAAAAAAAGGCCTTAATCCGATATGACTTGCATCTTTGTAAGAAGAGGAAATTTGGACACAGACACATAAAGAAGGAAGACCGTGTGAAGACACAGATACTGGGAGAACACGACCCTGGGCAAGCCAAGGAGAGAGGAGAGAGGTCTTACAAGAAACCAAACCTGCCAACACCTTGATCTCAGACTTCTAGCTTTCAGAACTATGAGAAAATAAATTTCTGTTGTTTCAGTCACCCAGTCTGCAGTACTTTGTTATGGTAGCCCTAACAGACTGATACAATTTCCCAATGTCTACAACATAAAATGCAAATTTCTTTTTTTCTTTTTTTTTTCTTTTTTTTGAGACAGAGTCTCGCTTTGTCACCCAGACTGGAGTGCAGCAGCGTGATCTCGGCTTACTGTAACCTCAGCCTCCCAGGTTCAAGCAATTCTCATGCCTCAGCCTCTCAAGTAGCTGGGATTACAGGTGCGCACCACCACATCCAGCTAATTTGTGTGTGTGTGTGTGTGTGTGTGTGTGTGTGTTTAGACAGAGTTTTGCTCTTGTCGCCCAGGCTGGAGTGCAGTGGCGCAATCTTGGCTCACTGCAACCTCTGCCTTCTGGGTTCAAGTGATTCTCCTGCCTCAGCCTCCTGAATAGCTGGGATTACAGGTGCCCACCACCATGCCCAGCTAATTTTTTGTATTTTTAGTAGAGATGGGGTTTCACCATGTTGGTCAGGCTGGTCTTGAACTCCTGACCTCAGGTGATCCACCCACCTTGGCCTCCCAAAGTGCTAGGATTACAGGCATGTGCCAGCGCGCCTGGCCAATTTTTGTGTTTTTAAATTTTGTATTTTAATTTCAGCTGTATCTACTATGTCCATTCTCTTCTAACCTCTAGTTTCTTCCTTATTAGGTTTATTTCAGACTACCAGTTCTGTCTAAACATGAGTGTTCCTGTCTGGCATAAGTCTAATTCATAGAGGTAGGAATTCTCTCTCTCTCCCCCCCACCCTATTTTCCCTTACGCATTCTTCTGATTTTCTCCTACTGTAGAAGGGCTTCCTCTATACAACCAGTGCAGAAACTTGTGGCCAGGAGTTCAAGACCAGCCTGTATACCTTCAAGTATACATTGTCCCATTTTAGCAACCCAGGAAGAAAACATTTTTTTTCTTTCTTTTGGGAAAAGACTCTAACCTTTCTGGGTCACATGCCTGCTCCTTGGCCCAATTACTGTTGCCAGGGGAATGAGGAACGATGATTGTCCGGGCCTGAAACAAATTCTTCATGCTGCCCTCCGCTCTACTCCTGGCCACACATACATATACTTTGGCTAGTGGTGATGGGGTGGTAGCATCTTCCCAGACAAATTTACTAGTTTTACCATACATTAAAGTGAGTGCTGACAAAGACTTATACACAAATGTTCACAGTAGCTTTGTATAGCTAGAAACTGGAAATGACTCAAATGCCCATCAAAAGCTGACTAGATAAACAAAGTATGGCATATATATCTTTTTACGTTAATTTTTCAAATTACTTTTTTATTTTTTATGTTTTTTAGAGGTTTGGTCTTGCTCTGACACCCAGGCTGGAATGCAGTGCCGTGATCATAGCTTAGTGCAGCCTCAGACTCCTGGGCTCAAGTGATCTTCCTGCACCAGCCTCCCAAGCTGAAAGGGGCCTGCCCCTCCACACCTGTGGGTATTTCTCACAAGGTGGAGACAAGAGACTGAGAAAAGAAATAAGACATGGAGACAAAGTATAGAGGAAGAAAAGTGGGCCCAGGGGACCAGGCTCAGCAAGTGAGGACCTGCACCGGCACTGGTTTCTGAGTTCCCTCAGTATTTATTCATCACTACCTTTACTTTCTCAGCGAGGGGAATGTGGCATAACTATAGGGTGAAGGTGGGGAGAGGGTCAGCAGAAAAACATGTGAACAAAAGACTCTGTGTCATAAATAAGTTTAAGGAAAGGTGCTGTGCCTGGATGTGCACTTAGGCTAGATTTATGTTTAACTTTACATAAACACCTCAGTGCAGTAAAGAGGAACAGAGCAGTGTTGCCACCATGATGGCCTCCAGCCATAAGGTGGTTTTCTTCTATCTCAAAATAGAATGTATGGTCAGTTTTACACCAAGTCATTCCATTCCCAGGGACGTGCAGGAGACAGATGCCTTCCTCTTAACCGCACAGAAGCCTTCCTCTTTCACTAATCCTCCACAGCACAGACCCTTTATGGGTGTTGGGCTGGGGGGCTGTAAGGTCTTTTCCTTCCCACGAGGCCATATCTCAGGCTGTCTCAGTGAGGGAAAACCTGGACAATACCCAGACTCTCTTGGACAGTGGTCCCTGCAGCCTTTTGCAATGCATCGTGTCTCTGGTTAATAAAGAATGGAGAATGGCAATGACTTTCACCAAGCATACTGCCTGCAAAAACATTTTTACCAAGGCATATCCTGCACAGCCCTAGATCCATTAAACCTTGACTCAATACAGCACATGTTTTTGTGAGCACAGGGTTTGGACAAAAGTTACAGATTAACAGCATCTCAAAGCAGAACAATTTTTCTTAGTACAGATCAAAATGGAGTTTCTTTATGTCTTCCTTTTTCTACATAGACACAGTAATGATCTGATCTCTCTTTCTTTTCCCCACACCAAGCAGCTAGGAATATAGGCAGAAGCCACCACACCCAGCTAATGTTTTTTTTGTTTTTTGTTTTTTGGTTTTTTTTTGTAGAGATATGGTCTTGCTATGTTGCCTGGACTGGTTTCAAACTCTTCTGTCCTCAATTGATCCTCCCGCCTTAGTCTCCTGAGTTACTGTAATGCCACCATGCTCAGTATGTGTTATGTAAGTCTAATTAAACCTTAGCAAAAAACAGAATGAACTAATGTACAACAACATGGGTAAACCTCAAAAACATCATGCTGATGGAAAGAAGCCAGACACAAGAGTATATGGTACATTATTCCACTTAATTGAAACTTTGGGAAAGACAAATCTAATTTATAGTGACAGAAATCTATAACAATTGCCTTGATATGTGTGTGTGCATGGGGGGCAGAGGGTATGGGATTGACTGAAAAGAGGCATGAGCGGAGTTTCTGAGTTAATATTGTGTCCAGAATTGGTTCCTTTTGGTGGGTTCTTGGTCTCACTGACTTCAAGAATGAAGCCACGGACCCTCGCAGTGAGTGTTACAGCTCTTAAAGATAGTGTGTCTGGAGATTGTTCTTTCACATGTTCAGATGTGTCCAGAGTTTCTTCCTTCCAGTGGGTTCATGGTCTTGCTGACTTCAGAAGTAAAGTCGCAGACCTTTGCAGCGAGTGTTACAGCTATTAAAGGTGGCATGTCCAGAGTTGTTTGCTCCTCCCGGTGGGTTTGTGGTCTTGCTAACTTCAGGAATGAAGCCGCAGACCCTCGCAGTGAGTCTTACAACTCATGAAGGTAGTGAGAACCCAAAGACTGCGCAGCAGCAAGATTTATTGTGAAGAGCAAAACAACAAAGCTTCCAGCTTCCACAGCTTGGAAGGGGACCTGAGCAAGTTGCTGCTGCTGGCTCAGGCAGCCAGCTTTTATTCCCTTATTTGACCCTGCCCACATCCTGCTGATTGGTCCATTTTACAGAGCGCTGATTGGTCCATTTTACAGAGTGTTGATTGGTTCTTTTTTAGAGTGCTGATTGGTGTGTTTACAAACCTTTAGCTAGACACAGAGCACTGATTGGTGTGTTTTTACAGAGTGCTGATTGGTGTGTTTACAAACCTTTAGCTAGACAGAAAAGTTCTCCAAGTCCCCACTCAACCCAGGAAGTCCAGCTGATTTCACCTGTCAATCCCCCTCTAAACAGGACACCCCAACTGCTGTTGGGAATTGGGCGATGACCGCTCTAGGTACTTCCTTCTGGATAGGGGTGAAGAAAGGGCCCTGTAGTTGTAGTGTCCTCCAGAGGAGAACTCTTTAGGCCATTGAAAGGGCCAGCAGGTTGGTCCAGGGGTCCTCTGTAGAAGTTGTTAGTTGAGCTCATTTGGGGTTCCATTTGTACGACCATCTGTAGCTTGATGGCCTTGATCCTAGAGAAAACAAATTTGACAAGGAGGTTAAAAACACAGGGCCCGAAGGCGAGTACTAGCAAGATGGCTGCCATGGCACCTAGAAAGGGGAGAAGCCATGTTGCCCATCTCCAGATGTTGGTATAAGAGTTTGAAAGGCGTCGACTGGGTGCGGTGGCTCAAGCCTGTAATCCCAGCACTTTGGGAGGCCGAGACGGGCAGATCACGAGGTCAGGAGATCGAGACCATCCTGGCTAACACGGTGAAACCCCATCTCTACTAAAAAATACAAAAAAAAAAAAAAAAAAAAAAAAAACTAGCCGGGCGAGGTGGCAGCCATCTGTAGTCCCAGCTACTTGGGAGGCTGAGGCAGGAGAATGGCATAAGCCCGGGAGGCACAGCTTGCAGTGAGCTGAGATCTGGCCACTGCACTCCAGCCTGGGCAACAGAGCAAGATTCCGTCTCAAAAAAAAAAAAAAAAAAAAGAGTTTGAAAGGCATTGTCTGATTTCAGAAGCCTTTTCCTGTAAACGCCAGGTGGCATCTCGTACTATCCCTGACTGGTTAGTGTAAAACAACACTCTTCCCCTAAGAAGGTGCAGAGTCCTCCTTTCTCAGCAGTGAGGAGGTCTAGGCCTCGGTGGTTTTGGAGAGTCGCTGCTGCCAAAGAGTCTGTTTGGGATTGTAGAGTAAGGATAGATTTCGTTATTTCTTGCAAACTGAGAAATCCTTTAAGAGTATGTGGTAGTAGGATAATACATGTTACACTGTTAACTTTTAGCAAACTTTACTTTAGTTGAAAACCTTGTAAGTTTGGGATTTTAATTTTTCTTTGCTATTAATAAAACCTCGTTCAATTAATACTAACTTAGAATTGGTATAGATGGCTCCTTCCTGATTCTATAAGCACTTTAAGGTTTGGCTTAGTGCAAACAGCTCACACCTTTGAGCAAACCAATTATTAGGCAATTTTCCTAACTTTGCTTCTACAAGAGTTTCCTTATCACTTAGTGAATACCCATTGTGTCTTTTTCCCTTAATCGCCTGGGAGGAAAAATTGTCCTGACCTGAAGAGAGTTCTTCCTTGGTCTGGTTGGACCTTTGTATGGTAATTAATTAAGATTTAGATCCCCTGTTAGGAAAACTGCTGGGTTAAGGATTTTTGATAGGAAAGCTGTGGGTTGTCAGTGGCCTCAGTGCTTTCGGGGTACACCCTTGTTTACACTGACAACAAGGTGGTACTGGAGTGTTACAGGGTTACAGAGAAGGCCTTCAATTATCAACTATAGGTTTTAACTTCACCCTGGCTTTTAAAGGAATAGGGTACACTGTTTTTTCTTTACTTCTATCTCTTTCTCTCTCTTTGACTCCTTTGTCTCTTCCTGTCTTTCCTTCTCTCTTTCTGTCTTTCCTCCCTTTCTCTTCTTTCTGACTCCCTCTTTGTCTTTATCACTTCCTCTCGCTCTCTCTCTCTCTCTGTCTCTCACTTTCTGTCTCTTTCTCTCTCTCTCTCTAACTCTCTGCTCTTCTTTCCCTGCCCCTGCCAGCTGCTTATGCTGCTGTTCTCCCATCTCCTTCCCTTTTTGATGGCTTCGGCAGTGTAACACTGCCACCTCTTTGGGGTTTTGCACTGCATGCAATAACTCCATGGTTTCCTTGTGATATTCAATGGGGGTTCCCCCAGAGGTTAGAAACTCCCTTTTTTCCATATTGCAGTATAGGCATGTAGAATTAGATAAGCATACTTACTATCTGTAGCAAAGTCTCCCAATTACAACTGAGGAGGTGGGAGAAAGACCTGGTTATAGGCTGTCCCAAGATTCCTCAGATGGTAATGGGCCTTGAGGACAGCTGTCTGGGACAGGAGACTAACATTGAGAAAGCTGCGCCAGTGCATAGGAAGAAGTCAATTTCCTGGCCCTTAATGGTTAAATGTACCCAGTGCTCAGTGAGGGTGATGACATGAGCTGGCGCTTGCCCTGGGCACCCTCAGTCCTGTTGTTGGATCATCTGGTTGGGGTCTTCGGACCCAGAGAACCTTTGTCCTCTAGGGCAGTATGCCTTCCAGTGATTGCCTTGTCATAGTGGACATGGGCAAGGGGGCGGTTTGTTTCTTGTTGGACAATCTTTTTTAAGGTGTCCTTGCACACCACACTGATAACAAGCCCTACTGGGTGATTGACCTGCTTCATTTTCTGTCCTTTCTGAACCACCAAGGTTTGTCTGTCTGAGGGCCATGACTAAGGCTGTGGCTTTTCTCTGATCTCGCTTTTCCTTTTCGGCCTGTTCCTCTTCGTCTCTATTATAGAATGCCAAGGTTGCCAGGTTTAATAATGCCTCCAGATTTTGTTCAGGGCCCAGGTCTGACTTTTGGAGTTTTCTCCTGATATCTGCGGCTGATTGGGTAATAAACTTATCTTTTAGAATGAATTGGGCCTCAAGTGAGTCAGGTGACAGAGGAGTATATTTTCTTAAGGCCTCTCATAACTGCTTGAGGAAGGCAGAAGGATTTTCTTCCTTTCCCTGAGTAATGGTGGACATCATTGAATAATTCATGGGCTTTTTCCTAATTCTCCTTAGTCCTTCTAGAACACAAGTCAACAGATGTTTGTGACTCCAGTCCTCATGATCTGAGTCGAGGTCCCAGTGGGGATCCATACTGGGGACAGCTTGCTGACTGATAGGGAATTTATCCCTTTCTTCAGCTGTCATTCTATCATTTACTTGACTAAGATACCAGGTATCTCCAAACTCTCGGGCTGCAACTAAAGCCACATTCTTTTCATTAAAGGCCAGGGTTTGATCTAATAATAGCATGACATTTCTCCAAGTGAGATCAAAGGTTTGCCCTAGACCCTGTGGGACATCTATATACCTATCAGGATCATCTGAAAACTTCCCCAGGTCTGCCTTGATCTGCTTTAAATCAGAGAGGGAGAAGGGGACTTGTCCCCGGGTTGGGCCAAATTCCCCTCCCCCTACAGCTTGAAGGGGACATAACCAATACCCTGGGGGGTTTTGTGGTCCCTTGGAGATTTCTTTGCTTATTTCCTTCTGGGCAGGGGAGATTAGAGGAGGCTTATCATTAATAGGAAGGGGAGTTATAGGGAGGCTAGGATAGGGGGGTAAGCTGAGAGGTCCTCCTGTGGGATGTAAGCTGCAAACTTTGCATAGTTGTGTTTTCTCCTTCAGTGAAAAGAAATTTTGGACATAGGTATTTCACTCCATTTGCCTTCCTTCTTACAGAAAAGGTCAAGCTGCAGGATAGTATTGTTAATTTATATTTCCCTCAGGTGGCCATTTTTCCACATCAGAGAGAGAATACTGGGGCCAAGCTGTAGTGTAGAAAAAATTGAGCCACATCTTTTTCAGGATTTGCAGGTCGAATTGGTCCCAGTGGCTTAGGATGCATTTCAAGGGCGAGCCTGTTGATGCCTGAATGTTTTCCATTTGAAAGACAAAACCACCCGCGGTTTGTTTGTTTCTCCCCCTGCCCAGGAACCCGCAACAGTCCCTGGACCCTGCTGATCAGAATAGTTGCACTCACCAACGCAGCAGCAGAAACACCTCTTGCCCAAGAACTTGCAATGGTCCCTGGACCCTGCTGATCGGAATAGTTGTGCTCACCAATGCAGAGCAGAAACACTAGTTTTCCTGCTAGACCACAAGGAGGACTGAGGAAGGTCAGATTTAGCGGCCCTTACCAACACATTCTTGAAAACCTGCCCCCTTGCCTGTCCTCCTAGATCACAAAGAGGACCAAGAAAAATCGGATTTAATGGTTCTTACTGATGCATTCTCAAAAACCCATTAGAGTCCTAAGTGTTCTTCTGGTAGTATTGGGACTTTACGCCTGTCCTATAAAGATGTTATGCCCCAAAAATGAAGTGGAGAGCCATACCCTGAGGGAGGGAAGGGATCTCCAGGGTTGGTAGAGTGACACCTTTTGTCCTCACTTGAATAGGCAGGATATCATTTCTGAGGCTCCCCATATCCTAGCTTCAGGAATAGCTTTTGTTAGGCCTGCTTGTCTGAGGAGGGATTTCTGATTAGTAAGCCTGAGTGCCTAAAGAAGGGAATAGGGTCCTGGAGTTTATGCTAGAAATCATTCTTATAGGAGAAACTAAAAAAGCACCAGAGACAGGGAGTGGTTTTTAGAAGCGGGACTAGCCTTGGAAAAGAGAGGCGAGAGGAAGTTTGTCTGACAAGCATTAGGACCCAGGAGGCAAGGGTCAGGATAGATAGGATAGATGGGCAAGTCTCACTTGGGCGACATGACTTTGAGAGTTCCGCTCATGGTCACAGGGTCAACCAACTTGTTGTTGGGACCCTGGAACTGAATGGCTTTCCTCTCTGTTGACCCTTGGCTCAGCCCAGAAGTACAGGGAAAGTGGAAGCTGGTTCCAGGCAAACCAACGCTCCCAACTCCAACGAGTCAGGGGTTGTTAGAGAGCCCTTTCCCAGAAAGCCTGACACCCATGTCTTTAGTCCTACAGCTGCGCTAGTCACTTTTAACTGGCTGACAGGTGCTCGGTATTTAGCTCCCAAATTCTAAGGAAAAACAGGACAGAATAGCAAACAAAAGGGGTCCAATGGTACTCACCGCTTGGTGACTGTCCTGGTGGAGTTGCCAGAATGTGTCCCATCTGGGTCATCAAAATGTGTCCAGAATTGGTTCCTTCTGGTGAGTTCTTGGTCGCGCTGACTTCAAGAATGAAGCTGCAGACCCTCGTGGTGAGTGTTACAGTTCTTAAAGATGGTGATGTCCAGAGTTTGTTCCTTCAGATGTTCAGATGTGTCCAGAGTTTCTTCCTTCCAGTGGGTTTGTGGTTTCGCTGACTTCAGAAGTGAAGTTGCAGACCTTTGTAGCAAGTGTTACAGCTATTAAAGGTGGCAAGTCCAGAGTTGTTTGTTCCTCCTGGTGGGTTTGTGGTCTCACTGACTTCAGGAATTAAGGCACAGACCCTCGCGGTGAGTGTTACAGCTCATAAAGGTAGTGACGACCCAAAGAGTGAGCAGCAGCAATATTTCTTGTGAAGAGCAAAAGAACAAAGCTTCCAGCTTCCACAGATTGGAAGGGGACCCGAGCGGGTTGCCACTGCAGGCCCGGGTGGCCACCTTTTAGTCCCTTATTTGGCCCCACCCACATCCTGCTGCTTGGTCCATTTTACAGAGAGCCGATTGGTCCATTTTACAGAGTGTTGATTGGTCTGTTTTTATAGAGTGCTGATCAGTGTGTTTACAAACCTTATCTACACACAGAGCACTGATTGGTGCGTTTTTACCAAGTGCTGACTGGTGTGTTTACAAACCTTTAGCTAGACAGAAAAGTTCTCCAAGTCCCCACTCGACCCAGGAAGTCCAGCTGGCTTCCCCTCTCAATATTAACATTCTAGGCCAGGCGTGGTGGCTCACGCCTGTAATCCCAGCACTTTGGGAGGCCAAGACGGGCGGATCATGAGGTCAGGAGATCAAGACCATCCTGGCTAACATGGTGAAACCCCGTCTCTACTAAAAATACAAAAAAAAAATTAGCCGGGCATGGTGGTAGACGCCTGTAGTCCCAGCTACACGGGAGGTTGAGGCAGGAGAATGGCATGAACCCGGGGGGCAGAGCTTGTAGTGAGCCAAGATCGTGCCACTGCACTCCAGCCTGGGCAACAGAGCGAGACTCTGTCTCAAAAAACAAAAACAAAAACAAAAACAAAAACAAAACAAAGCAAAACAAAAAGTACAAAAATTAGCCAGGTGTGGTGATGCACGCCTGTAATTCAAGCTACTCCAGAGGCAGAGGTGGGAGGATGGCTTCAGCCCAGGAGGCAGAGGTTGCAGTGAGCTGAGATTGTGCCACTGCACTGCAGCCTGAGTGACAAAGCCAGACCCTGTTTCTAAATAAATAAATAAATAAATAATAAAGTGAGTGCCTCTAACTAACTGGTCCTGCTGCCCCATCTCTCACTGTGTCCCCTTCCTATATTATACCTTGGCATAGTAAATTAATTGCAGTTCCTTAAAAATTCCAAGCTGTTTCCCTGCCTCTGAGTCTTTACACATGCTGCTCCCTCTGCCCATCATAGTCCACCAGGCAAACAGCTCTTCTTTTAGGACTCAGCTCTAGCACCATCTGTGCTACCTTTTTAGATTCCTTCAGGTAGAATGTACTAACCCCTCCTTTTCTCTGCAGCATACCCTGAACATTCGATTGCAGGCAGATAGGAAAGAAGTTTCTTTCACAGAAATAAGCTTAGGGGTGTTTGAAACATTTGAAAAATTGAGATTGTGCCAAAATTCCTTAAGTGTGTACTGTGTGTCTGAAACAGTACGAGATGTTTTCATTTCCTGGTTGGGACTATTCGTTCTGACAGTGTTATGCCCAGACTGTTTGTTCCCCAAAGAAGACCACCAGAGTCCAGAGTCAAAGCCAAGCGGCAAGGATCTTTACTACAAGTTCGAACTTGGTCCCTCCTTTACACAGTACACAGTATACAAGAGGGCCCCGAACAATGCGAGCGTTTGCTTTTTATAGCCCGAAAGTTGCAGGGGAACAAAGAAATTCTTTTGGCTCCCGCGCTTTCAGTAACCTTGAATGGCTGTCTCCTTATTGGAGACTTTCCAGGTGGTGTTTGTACTGGGCTCAGGGAGTTGGAGAGATATATGGCAGTATGTGATGGGATGGGAGGATGGGATGTGTTTGTACTAGGCTCAGGGAGTTTTGAGCCCGGGGCTGGGGAATGTGCCCAGCTCCTTTCAACAGCATAATCCAACAACATTTTGCATTTCTCAAGCATCTCAAACATTATCCCACATTTTTTTAATTATGAAGAACTCTCCTCCTCTTCATAAACTTATATGTATTCCAAGGGAAGTACGTATTTCATATGTATTAAACCCATATGTATTTCAAGGGAAATTCAATCCCTGTTTGATCAATTGACCCTCAGTCCATCATGGTTTTACTTTTAAGAGCTATTTGATGTTCAGGAAGCCATTAGAATCCCCATAATGCCCATTTCTGAGAAAAGCAATGTGGGCAAAATTAAGCAAAACCAAATGTTAACAAAATCCTTAAGTATTAAGCAGAATCCTAATGATGAACATTACACTACCCTGTTTTTACTTTTCAGACTCATCAGTGATAACTGGAGAAGCCCTCACATCTTTATTGCATATTTTCTCCCAAGGGACTCTGAGGATTTGGGAAAAGGAATAGTTTAATGACATTCTGTTTCCAGCAATATTTCAGTCTAGATTTTCTGAAAACCTTCAGCTACAAGATGCCTAAAATTGCGGACTAAAACATCGTAAACATTATTTTAAATGCATATTGCTCTCCGAAGAAAGTAAAAGTCTAGGATTGATCTCTCTCTCTTCCTCTCTCTCTGTTTCTCTCTCTCTTTCTCTCTCTCCAGAGACTAAAAATAAAGAGGGATCTAGGCTGGGCGCGGTGGCTTATGCCTGTAATCCCAGCACTTTGGGAGGCCAAGGTGGGCAGATCACCTGAGGTCAGGAGTTTGAGACCAGTCTGGCCAACACAGTGAAACCCCATCTCTACTAAAGATACAAAAATTAGCCAGGCATGGTGGAGTACTCCTGTAGTCCCAGCTACTCGGGAAGCTGAGGTAGGAGAATCACTTTAACCCAGGAAGCAGAGGTTGCAGTGAGCCAAGATCACGCCATTGCCATTGCACTCCAGCCTGGGGGACAGAGAGAGACTCCATCTCAAAAAAAAAAAAAAAAAAAGGCGCTCAAACTGGGTGATAAAGACAAATTGATCCTAATGCTATAGATAAGGGAGTGGAGAAGATTGCTTATCTCAGTAATCAAGGACCTGGTATTCTGACAGACACACAGGGATAGAAAATGAAGCAGGACATTAGAACTCAGATGCCCGGGAAAACTTGGACCTTCAGTCAAAGCGTGAACTAGTTTTTCCACCATCATAGAGAAATAACGAGGAAGTATGCCTGTTCTGCATAAAAAAGTTTTAAAAAGTCTTCCTTAAGAATGTATAACCATAGGCCCACCCTTACGTGGGTTTGAGGATCATATTTACACTAATCACATGTTTTTAGAACCTTCAAGCCCAAAAATTAAAGTGAAAAATTAGTCCTACATTGAGGCATTCGACAAGAGGAAATACTCAATCTCTCTGGAAAAACATAGCCCCAACCCAGATCACACGAAATTGACACAGAAAAAGCCCTGCCAAACATAAGCTCTTAAAAAGTATAAAATGTGGCAGGCATAGTGGCTCATGCCTGTAATCCCAGCACTTTGGGAGGCCAAGGTGGGTGGATCACAAGGTCAGGAGTTCGAGACCAGCCTGGCCAACGTGGTGAAACCCCTTCTCCACTAAAAAAAAAGTACAAAAATTAGCCGGGCATGGTGGCGGGCATCTGTAATCCCAGCTACTCAGGAGGCTGAGGCGGGAGAATTGCTTGAACCTGGGAGGCAGAGGTTGCAGTGAGCCAAGATCATGCTACTGCACTCCAGCCTGGTCGACAGAGCAAGACACCGTCTCAAAAAAAAAAAAAAAATTATAAAATGTCACCATCACTACTAACCACTCCAATCTTTCTTTCTTTTTTATTTATTTATTTATTTATTTATTTATTTATTTATTTATTTATTTATTTTATCCTGGGTACTTGGGACCCAGGATAACTGGAAAAGGCATTAGAAAGGGTATCCGTATCATAGTTGCAAAATTCTTTTCCATAATTTAAAATCTGAAAGTCATGCTCTGTTAAATTAAGTAATACATAATTATAAAACATCTGAGTCATTTCTAGGTAAGTTAAAATACTGAAACGTTAATTATTAAACACAAGTTTAAGTTTATATACTTTGACATTTTATATGGCATGGAAACAACTAATATATTTAGATGTTAATAAACAAAAATTTAAGGCTAAAAATTACAAAATGTTTTTCATCTACAAATACTAGTATACAGCAGTTCAAAATTACTTACTTCCAGGTTTTTCACTGGAAATTAGGGTTACTAAGAGTTAAAATTGTAGTTAATATATGTAATGAAAACTACTAGATCTAAAAGAAACAATTATATAGAGAGAGCATATAAAGAAAGAAGGATGTGTTTCTGGTTTTAAAAAAAGTTAAAAAGAGGCCAGGCGCAGTGGCTCATGCCTATAATGCCAGCAATTTGGCAAGCCGAGGTGGGTGGGTCACCTGAGCTCAGGAGTTTGAGACCAGCCTGGGCAACATGATGAAACCCATCTCTACTAAAAATAGAAAAATTAGCCAGGTGTGGTGGTGCGTGCCTGTAATCCCAGCTACTCTAGAGGCTGAAGCAGGAGACTTCCTTGAACCCAGGAGGTGGAGGTTGCAGTGAGCCAAGATCATGCCACTGCACTCCAGCCTGGGCAACACAGTAAGACTCCATCTCAAAAAGAAAAATAAATAAATAAAAATAAATTAAAATTTAAAAGAGAGAGAGAGAGTAATTTTTTCTTTCACATGACAAAAAGCCATATGTGGTCAAAATGATGAAGAAGAAAGAAAATAAATTTTCCCCCTAAGCTAGAATACTCCCACTCCCCAAAAGAAATGTACAAAACTGAAGGTTTAAGCAAGTTGTAAATGGTTTGGGAAAGATTAGTCTGATGAAAGAAATTTTTTTTTTTTTTGAGATGGAGTCTCGCTCTGTCTCCCTGGCGGGAGTGTAGTGGCCCGATCTCGGCTCACTGCAAGCTCTGCCTCCCGGGTTCACGTCATTCTCCTGCCTCAGCCTCCCGAGTAGCTGGGACTATAGGCACCCGCCACCACACTTGGCTAGTTTTTTGTATTTTTAGTAGAGACAGTGTTTCACTGTGTTAGCCAGGATGGTCTTGATCTCCTGACCTCGTGATCCGCCAGCCTCGGCCTCCCAAAGTGCTGGGATGACAGGCGTGAACCACTGCACCTGGCCTCATGAAAGAAATTTTGTGTGTGATCAAGTTAGCTACAAGTAAAAGAAAATTATTTGTAAATTTTACTAAAAATTGAACACTAATTCAAAAGCACACTGATACAAGGTCAGAGTTGGGGTCCCTATTTGAAGCAACAGGGTTTTCTCAGAACATTGATCTGCTCTTTAATAAAAGTTGTAGAGCGGGGCGCGGTGGCTCACGCCTGTAATCCCAGCACTTTGGGAGGCCAAGGCGGGCAGATCATGAGGTCGGGAGATTGAGACCATCCTGGCTAACACAGTGAAACCCCATCTCTACTAAAAAAAAAATACAAAAAATTAGCCGGGCGTGGTGACGGGTGCCTATAGTCCCAGCTACTAGTGAGGCTGAGGAAGGAGAACAGCCTGAACTCAGGAGGCGGAGCTTGCAGTGAGCCGAGATCGCACCACTGCACTCTAGCCTGGGCAACAGAGCGAGACTCTGTCTCAATTAAAAACAAAACAAAACAAAACAAAAATTGTAAAAGGTTTTTCTTTAGCTTTCTGGTAACTGGCCTAGGAAATAGAGATTCCATTTTGTCTTTTATCAGTTTCTGTGCTTTGTGCCTTTAAGATCTTTCGTCACTTTGGTTTTATTTCATAGTGACCTGTGGCCTCATTTTGATCAAGTGTTTTAAACATTTGATATTTGACAAGCTACTCAAAATTAAATTTCAAAAAAAATTTTTTTTTTGAGACAGAGTCTCACTCTGTTGCCCAGGCTGGAGTGCAGTGGCGCAGTCTTGGCTTACTGCAACCTCTGCTCCCAGGTTCAAGCAATTCTCCTGCCTCAGCCTCCCAAGTAGCACACACCACTGTGCCCAGCTAATTTTTGTATTTTTTTTAAAAAGACAGGGTTTCACCATATTGGCCAGGCTGGTCCTGAACTCCTGACCTTGTGATCCGCCCACCTCGGGCTCCCAAAGTGCTGGGATTACAGGCATGAGCCACTGTGCCCGGCTCAAATTTTAAAATCAATCATTTTTTACCCAAACTTAGACATAACAGGAACCCCTAAGGTCTAAGAAAGACATATTAGGCTTATTTGGTATGCTAAAATCATACAGGAAGCATTGTCATATTTTAAAATGGTGTGTAACTTTCTTTGAGTTGTATTTATATAAATGTATTATTAATACTAATTTAATATTACTAACACATTATTACATAATTAATTAATATTACATAATGTGTTAGTAACATTAATGTGTTTCCAAATCATATCATATTCCTAAATTCTGGTATGTCTTAGTATATGTTATCACAGTCATAATTATGGTTATTATATCAAATTGTTGTATGCCACAGAAATAACCAAATTTCTTTGCCAATTGCATCTTTAATTATGGCTACTCTAAGTTTTTGTAGTCCACAGTTATTGTCTTTTTTTTTTGAAACAGGGTCTCATGGCATGATCAGGACTCACTCTCACTGCAGTCTTGACCTCCTGGGCTCATGGAATCATCCTGCCCCAGTCCCCTGAGTGACTGGGACTACAGGTGTGCACCACTATACCCAGCTAATTTTAAAAAAAATTTTAGTAGAGATGGTCTCACTATGTTGCTCAGGCTGGTCTTGAGCTCCTGAGCTCAAGCGATCCTCCAACCTTGGCCTGCCAAAGTGCTGGGATTACAGGCGTGAAGCACTGTGCCTGGCTCACATTGTCTTAAATTCTTCTTATAATAGGTCTAAGTCCCTAGCTTCTCTTTATAGTTATTCTTGTGTGCTTTAACAAATGTTTTACCAGTTCTCTAACCCAGATTTTGATCACATGACACGTCTAGGTTTTTTTTGTTTTTGTTTTTCAGAGACGGGACTCACTACGTTGCCTAGACTGGTTTCAAACTCCCAGGCTCAAGTGACCCTCTAGCCTCAGTCTCCCAAAGTGCTAGGATTATGGGCATGAGCCACCCCACTCAGCCTGCTTCCAGATCTTATCCACAGACTTAACCAGTACTACCAAACATCAATAAGAGACACTGATAAAGATCTAACAGGTGCCTGCCTCTCCTTCTTACCCTGCTTGGTCCAAATTGTTCAAACTGGCCATAAGTCCGTCAGCCACGTGAGTCCCACTGAGGGACTGGATGGACCCACCCTAGCAACAATAAGAGACACAGCATAAGTTGGTCATTAATGCTGCCTACAACAGGTTTCAACTAAAAGGAGGAAATGTTGAATTATGCCCCCAATTAACAGACAAGATGGACTCCTTGTGGTTCAAAAGTAAAAGCAGACCCAAGGCCGGGCGCGGTGGCTCAAGCCTGTAATCCCAGCACTTTGGGAGGCTGAGACGGGCGGATCACGAGGTCAGGAGATGGAGACAATCCTGGCTAACACAGTGAAACCCCGTCTCTACTAAAAAATACAAAAAATTAGCCGGGCGAGGTGGCCGGCGCCTGTAGTCCCAGCTACTCAGGAGGCTGAGGCAGGAGAATGGCGTAAACCCGGGAGGCGGAGCTTGCAGTGAGCTGAGATCCGGCCACTGCACTCCAGCCTGGGCGACAGAGCGAGACTCCGTCTCAAAAAAAAAAAAAAAAAAAAAAAAAGCAGACCCAAGAGGCCATGGCAGGGCAAGGGAGTGGTCATGCTCTCTATGACCTTAGAAAGCACCGCAAGGCCGGGCGCGGTGGCTCAAGCCTGTAATCCCAGCACTTTGGGAGGCCGAGGCGGGTGGATCACAAGGTCAGGAGATCGAGACTATCCTGGCTAACATGGTGAAACCCCGTCTCTACTAAAAATACAAAAAACTAGCCGGGCGCGGTAGCGGGCGCCTGTAGTCCCAGCTACTTGGGAGGCTGAGGCGGGAG
Organism: Theropithecus gelada; assembly: GCF_003255815.1. Lineage (NCBI taxonomy): Eukaryota > Metazoa > Chordata > Mammalia > Primates > Cercopithecidae > Theropithecus > Theropithecus gelada. The sequence goes on from NC_037678.1 coordinate 68,609,627, forward strand.
AATGGCGTGAACCCGGGGGGCGGAGCTTGCAGTGAGCCGAGATCGCGCCACTGCACTCCAGCCTGGGAGACACAGTGAGACTCCGTCTCAAAAAAAAAAAAAAAAAAAAAAAAAAAAAAAA